>NW_018220545.1:0-865 GCF_001263595.1 Phalaenopsis equestris
ATCCCTCCTACTGCTAAGGGAAAAGAAGTAATGGTTGTTAAAGATTATATTGAAGGATTAACTGTTTCGCCACCCATGTTTGAGATTGGGTCAAGCTCAAGGACTGTACCATTGACCCAATCCCAAAGGAGGAACCACAATAGAAGAGTTGGGAGGGCCATCAAAGCCCAAGCTCCTGAAAACACATCTGTTGAGGGGGAGCCTCATCAAGTTGAAGAGGTACTACCGGAGATTTATTCACTCCTACGAGGAAGTAGATTCCATCCTCTGATAGATACTGATGGATATGAGAGTATCCGGAAGATTGCTGTCGCATTACCATCACCTCATGGACATGGTGAGGAGGGAAAGAAATCCATCCCTATCACCCGAGTTTGTGCGATCTTCAGAAGGCTTGCTACTAAAGAAGGATGTTTGGTTAGTGAATTACTTAAACGAGTGGGACATTCAATTTCCCCTCATATGAAGAATGAAATTTTGAAGGATGTTAAGTTTGTGGGAAAATCTCATAAGTCAACTATAAAGTCACCTACCCGTATTCCCGTTTGGTTCCGTTTGGGAAACCGAGTTGATACTGTTATGGTCACCACCGATCATACCACCACCAGGACCGCATGTTGCCGACCGATTAAGTCAAGACTGGGTCCGAGAAGTTTACCCATCATTCCTGCAGTCACAGAAAAAAAGACAAGACAACTACCTGACACTGTAGCTGGTTTACACCAACGGGAGCATACCTTCCCTTGACATGCCAATGTCTCTACTAAGACGTCCCATCCTGAGACATCATCATCGAAGAAGAAAAGGGTATGGGTACCCAAGGTCATTGGACCGCTACAGTTCAGTGAGCCTGCAGGACAGGAAG
>NW_018220546.1:0-11929 GCF_001263595.1 Phalaenopsis equestris
ATATATATATATATTTGGCCATACCTAACAATAACATATTACAATACTCACTGCTTCAGTTGGTGCTGTTCTTGTGACTGTTAAATGTAAAATTTGCAAACAAAAAGATAAAAATTTTAATTCTTTTGCAAATAAAAATATATATTTTCATATTGTGAGATCTGCAACTCTGAAAAACCTTCTCTGCACAATTTCTCTGTACTCCTCTTGTATATTTTGCCTCAGATTCTGTCAAGTGTTCTGAACATTTCAGTAACTAATTTTTGCATGAATTATAATGTCAGAAAAGTATATTTAATTTAAATACTTGAAAATCATTCACTGTATCCCTCAATCTTTTATTCAATGAACTGAAATAAATGAAATTCAAGGCTGATTACAAGCAACAAAAAAAGCAATCTTTCAGAGTTAAATAAGTCAAAATTTACAGTCATGACTGTTCTTGATCTGTCAACAGTCCCCTTCCCACCACCAGGATCCTTCCTGTTCTCCAAGTTCTTAAAAGCAAAATAAATAGGATAAAAATAAAATAGAACAATCACACTAATCAAAACCAAAATGAACTAATACTATGATTTACATCTAAATCAATTTCTTCTAATTTCATTTTGATTACACGAGCGATATTCCCCATGTCCTTATCCATTATTTGCTTAAAATCTCGAAGCAATCCAAATTTATCATTTGTCGGGCCATCGATACGTTTGATTAAAAATGCTCGAATGAACGTCTTTTTGTATGTTGTTCTTAGTAACAGCCTTGATCTCCTTATTGTCCTCCTGAAAATATTTTAACAGAAGAGAGATTTTGTTGAATTTGGAGATATCCATGCGTTGTTGAAGACGATGAGTTTTACATACATACCACTCAATTCCAATGTATTTGCATATATAGGAATTAAACTTCAATTTTTAATTGCATGCCACCTTACAACGCATAAAGAGATGTATTTCACTTTTTAAAAGTTAAAATGGTGGTATTTTTAATGTGATATGAAATGATTTTGCTGGTATTAATGTAAAAAAGGTAAAGTTGAGGTGTTGGATATGTAAATACATAAGAATTGTGTGGTATGTATGTAAAGGCCACTAACAGCTAAAATGTTGAAGACGCAAATTGCATTTTCTTTGTAAAAGACTCTTATCCTCATACCCTTTCAATAATTTTATAAAGGTTTCTTCATTCCATTTTAGGGACTAATGGATCATTATGAAGATATTGTTGACTGCTTCAATCGGAGGGGCGTAGGATCCTTCATCAAATCAGTATAATTGGAGATTATTAACAAGTTATTAAGAGATTATCATGCCATTATTGGGGGTTATTACGCAAATACTATGAAGGTATTGGAGCAATTATGAGCGCGGTGTAAATAGGGGTTATTCACGGGTTATTTGAGGTTTATTGAAGGGTTTTATTAGGTTATTAAAGGGTTATGTGGTTGTTATTCACTAAAAAACGTGGAGTCGTTGGATCACTCATCAAATCAATTTAGTAGGGTGTTAGAGATGCGTCATATTTTAGCCAAAATTACATGAAAATAACAATACGAAAAAAGCCATTTACAAGATAACTCACATTATGGTACATAAGAATTTTGAAAGTTAGGGGTGCGATATGTAAAAACATAAGATATGTGTGATTTGTATGCAAATGCCCCTAACAAGTATAACGGAGATATAGCGTGACATCCAATACAAAGTTAAGAGCATGATAGCTGACATTTGTTGTTCTCTGGTTATCCAATTTCTGAATTTTCCAAACTTTTTTTGCAGATTGCTTCATTCATACCTTTCCCAAGATAAGCACGAAGAAGAGGTTTTCATGAGGTTATTTAAAGGTTATTTGGGGTTTATTGTAGCAAAAAAAAGTGGAGTCGTTGAATCCCTCATCGAATCAGTATAATTTGGGGTTATTGACGCGTTATAAAAGGGTTATTTTGGAGTTATTATAACGTTTTTATAGGATATTGACTGTTTATTGACTCAAAAAATGCTGAGTCGTAAGATCCTTCATAAAATCAGTATAATTGGAGGTTATTTAAAGGTTATTTGGGGTTTATTGTAGCAAAAAAAAAAAGTGGAGTCGTTGAATCCCTCATCAAATCAGTATAATTTAGGGTTATTGACGCGTTATAAATGGTTATTTTGGAGTTATTGCAACGTTTTTATAGGATGTTGACTGTTTATTGACGCAAAAAATGTTGAGTCGTAGGATCCTTCATAAAATCAGTATAATTTGAGGTTATTAACAAGTTATTAAGATGTTATCATGCCATTATTGGGGGTTATTACATAAATACTATGAAGGTATTGGAGCAATTATGAGAGCGGTATAAATCGGGTTATTCACAGGTTATTTTAGGGTTACTGGAGGGTTTTATGAGGTTATTGAAGAGTTATGTGGTTGTTATTCACTCAAAAATGTGGAGTCGTTGGATCACTCATCAAATCAATTTAGTAGGGTGTTAGAGACGCGTCATATTTTAGCCAACAATACATGAAAATAACATTAAGAAAAAAAACTATTTACAAGATAACTCACATTATGGTGCATAAGAATTTTGAAAGTTAGGGGTGTCGTATGTAAATACATAAGATATGTGTGATTTTTATGCAAATGCCTCTAACAAGTATAACGGAGATATAGAGTGGCATTCAAAACATAGTTATGAGCATGACAGCTGACCTTTGATGTTCTCTGGTTATCCAATTTCGGAATTGTCCAATATGTTTTGCAGATTGCTTCATTAATACCATTCCCGAGATAAGCACGAAAAAGAAATTTTCTTGAGGTTAAGTGGGATTTATAGTAGCAAAAAACGTAGACTTGTTGGAGGGTTATTTTGCAGTTATAATTGGGGGTTATTGATGCATTATTGGAGGGTTATTTTGCAATTATTGTAACGTTTTTAGAAGATTTTGACTGGTTATTGACTCAAAAAATGCAGGATCCCTCATCAAATCAGTATAATTGAAGGTTATTGACAAGTTATAGGAAGGATATCATGCCATTAGTGGGGATTACTAAAAAAATACTATGGAGGTATTGGGGCGATTAAGAGCGCGGTTTAAATAGGAGTTATTTACTGGTTATTTGAGGGTTATTAAATTATGAGGTTATTGAGGGGTTATGTGGATGTTATTCACTCAAAAACGTGGAGAAATTGGATCACTCATCAAATTAGTTTAAAGAGGGGTTAAAAATGCGTCAGATTTAGCCAACAATACATGAAAATTACATTAAGAAAAAAGCCATTTACAAGAGAACTCAAATTACGGTACATAAGAATTTTGAAAGTTAGGGGTGCGATATGTATATACATAAGATATGTGTGATATGTATGCAAAGACCCGTAACAAGTATAATGAAGATATAGAGTGGCATTCAAAACATTATTAAGATCATGACAGCTCATATTTGATGTTCTGTAATTATCCAATTTCCAAATTTTTCAATATGTTTTGCAGATTGCTTCATTTATACCTTTCCCGAGAGATAAGCACGAAGAAGAGGTAGCTATATCAAGGATTCCAACAGATGTTGATTCCAGCAGATGTTGGTAATGAAAATCGTGAAACTGTAATAGACGGTTAGTTCAGACATCTTTATCAATGTAGAAAAAGAAGAAGAAGAAGAACAACAAGAAGAACAAATAAAGTTCAGTTATTTACTCTTAATTGAATAAGTATTCTGCTAGACTTATTCCAAGCACTTATTTTTACTTTTATTCAAGAATATTGGTAAAGCTCTTTTCAATAACAACCCTTTACAGCCCACTTCATGTTAAAAAATGAGTTCCGAGAAGAATTTTATGCTTCACGTGCAGAAGTAACATTGATATTTCATCTGAATTTATACTTTGATATAACTCAACTCATATTTACACATCTCATAGTAGGTAGATATGTTACAAAACATAGTAAAGTCTGTCAACTATGTTTGATATGATGCATATTTACACATCTCATAGTCTATTTCTGCTCAAAACAATGGCATATCATCCTGTCATCCTAATTTATCGCTCCACTCGCTTCTGTCTATTTGTAAAAGTGTTCCCACATATTTACGAATACCCCGCAATCAACGCTATTGCTTTGGACCAGAATGTCTTTGACCATTGAAACCGACCATGCTCTCAAATCACCCTTGAAAGCCTTCCCAACATCCTGAACAAAATGTTTCATCTGTATATTTAAACATTGATTTAAATATATAACAGTCTAGAAAATGGAAACACTGATTCAAAAGTGAGTGATTTTCTGTTGAGTGTTCTTACAACGTCATGAGCAATCCCCAAAAAGATATTGTTAGGTAAGGAGTCATACAATTTCTATTTGCGGTCATTCAACCCTCCAACTAGCAATGTCCAGTGTTAATTATTAATTATTGATATCAAAAGTAACTCGATTTTTCTATTGCCTCCTTCCTAATGTGTTGAACAAACAGGGTATAGTTATGCTGCCTGTACACCTGCATAAAAAGGGAATATCATTCAGACACTTTGTGCTTAAGTGTGCTCCAAATAAGTTGAACTTGTATGCTTACCCAATAGAGTGGAGACACATATAAGTAGGATCTATAAAATTGTGGTGATCTGGAACACTTCTTTTCTAATAACATTGCAAAACAATCTACATGTTCGTTTGCTAACCAATCATTATTCAATAACTCTTCAAGACCTTGTCGACTCATTGATGCATGTCCCATGATGATTATAAGATCATCCTTGCATTTGAAAAATATATTTAGCGTGAGAATTGTCTTGGAAAGTAATGTAGATCACATCAACGGATGGTACACTAACTTGAAAGTGTATTTGCTGCATCATAGATCGATCACTTCAAGCATGTACTGTGGAATTTGACTTCTAGCGGGAAATCTATAACCAATGATGCGGGTAGAACCTATAAAACCAATCACTGATAATATATAATGTGAAGGATTACGTTAACAGACTAAACAATAGAAGGATGTATTATATACCTTAACTGGATGGTCATCTACAACTTCTGGGCCTGAGTCCTCCTGCTGCTCTTCCTCTTTATTTACACCTTCGACCACCTCCTCTAATGTAAGATCAAATATTTGACTCTGTTCATCAGGTTCTGTAATGAGTTGTACCTCTACTTTATCAGATGGTGTTAGATGAAGTTGCCCTGCTGTGTCAATATGTACATTTGGCTTGGGTGAAACAATTTCTGTTAGTGGTGGTTGCTCTGAAGCTGTCTCTTCCTCTTTCTCGCCTAATTTTTCAATTTGTGAAAATAAATCATCTAATGAAAACTTGGAGTCTTTCTCAACTTTCTTTTTTTGTTTTTTTTATTCTCCTCAAATGATGTAAATGGGGAATTTAATTTCCTCTTTTTTCTATTGTCTCTAGCCTTAACCCTTTGGATTGAAGTGCCTAGTTGGGAATCATGTATCCATTTCTTTAGAAACTTTACAACTCGCTCATTTTTTGCTTTTTCTAATTTATTTACTTGCGACTGCAAGTCTGTCACTCTGATATTTAAATTAACAAAACGTCTGTTAATTGATTCTTGAAATTCAAAATGAAATTTCTGTTGATCTCTAAGTATTTGGTATATTTCCTCTAATCCAATATTACTGCCTTGATAGGTATGTATTGGTTGGGGACTGATATGGCAGGGTTTTATAGGATTAACCTCAACATAATCGGGTGAATGTGGTATGGAGTGAGTATCATGGTGTGAGGGAAGCTTCACATGGATTGATGGTCCTTCAGCTGGAGGGGCGAGTAAGTGGTGCTCACTATATTTCAGATCCAGAAACAATTCATGAACCTACACAACATTTCAGACAAACACTATTACATCCCAATAACACCCTATATCATATTTTATAAATAATACAATATTAACACCAAAACATCATAATAACACCTTCAAGGGATTATTAGATGAGTGACTCACCTATTCAGGTTTGAGCCTCTTAAAGGCTAGATGAATATTTGATGCGTTCCAGCTCACTTTTGATGGCCACAACAACATTCGAAGTCTAGCCCCAGGAACAACAGGGACGACCAATGATGTGCGCTCGTAAAACCAGAGCTGTGTAAAACATAGATAAATCAATATTTTCTCTGACCAGAAATTAAAAAAAAAAATTGAAATGTATGCTAAAGACACTAACCGTTAGAAGAAATACAAAACCATTAATATATCCTAGTGGTTGGTTCCTCCTTATTTTCATTGTGTAGGCGTTTACTTGCTCAATGAGAAAGTCGCATACCGTAATAGGCCAATTATATGAAGAAAAGGAATGTACATCCTCACAAAATGAGTAAAGCTCTTGGGGCACACTGAAATTGTTTGAAGGAAAAAGTAAATTTGTCACCAAAAACTTAAGTAATAGTTCTTCGAATGGAATAGAGGACTCCCTGAGTGAAACATTTACTAGGTCACTCTTTATTTGTCTCGCAGTCACACAACAGAAGGGAAGCTTATTCCAATATGCTAGTGCTCCTCTGTTGGGCATACCAATAAGCAAAACAGCCTGGTTTGCATCAAATCTTACCTCTTTCTCGCCTAATATGAATACCGTTTGATCAATATACCAACAGTTCAATATGTGCATGGTTAGAATATGATCTTGAGGGTACGGAGGAAGATCAAAACACATGACTAAATTCATTGCTTCCAATGTTGTCCATGTCTCCTCAGGAATGGTTGGTCGGACCTTGTCGAGAACATCTCTTCCTGCAGAAAGTCGACATCTACAATAGATGGATTTTGCACTTAAAAACCTACATGAATTTAACATGAAATTATCACCATAAACACTGCATAACCAATTAAGAACAAAAGGAATTACACCTAAGAACACCATAGATACAACTGAATATCTTAATAACACAAAGATTAATAGAATAATCCCCCCAAAAATAACACAGTATTATAAAAAAAATTTTAATAGGAAGACTGACTAAATTTTCAAAAGAGTCAGTTAACCCTAATAAGAAAAAACTGGGCAGTTATACTAGATGGTGCTTAATGGGTATATAGTATGAGATATAAATACTCTATTTGAATATACTAAAAATAATACTCTTATGTAATGAAGCCCTCGTAATATAAGAGATTTCATTAATCATGCAAAATTAGTTACCAGATACAGGCAACCAGATGTTGAAGTTACCATCCTTAATTTAAGAAACTTGTATGTTTTTGATATTCTCATTACATTTATTCCAAATTTGTCATGCATTTATATAGGAACATAAATTGTTTAATTTAGCAAGCTTCATTAGTAGATTTCTAAACATCTATAATTATGTCTGAGATATATTTAATCATGTATGGTTGGTCGATACTGGATACATGTAACATGGTGTTGAAAGTTATGCACAGTCTACATAGAAGCTATCAAACGATGAATATAATTTGAACAGATATCAATTCTTTAATCATGCGCGATATAATATATAACAGATATAAAACAGGTGTACAAGTTAATGAAGTTTGATGGCCTTAAAAGATAGCTTGGCAATTCATGGTATTGCAAAACTCATGGTCCATCATTGTGGTCAGTTAGCAAACAGTAAATCTCTTTTGAGGGGCGAAATCTCTCTGAGATTTACAAGAAAATAAATGTGCACAATCTGCTCAATATTTTCCTTTGTTCCTATGTAATTAATATTTTTCATAGGTATAAGTTACCAAGAATAAACTAGAATCTTGTTGTGATCAAATGCAAGCAAAATTAAAATCATTTATCATCTTATGATATCAGGGTCCAGGAAAAAAGGAATCTAAAGCATGTTTCTGTGTTTTTTTTATTCCATCAGCCCCAAAAATTCCACTTGCCCATCGTATCTTCAGCCAACCAAAAATTTGCTCCACTTCAAGCATCTACTGCTCCAACCTCCACCTACTGCTCAAACACAAATACCAACATTTTTTCAATAATGAAGTTTTCTTCTTATCTGATTGAAGAAAATATCTTTATATCATAAATTATCAAGAAATAAAATGATTCTTAAAAAATTCTATTGGGTAAGTACCAAAGCCTTCAATCTCCACTGAAATGGAATAAAATAAATTACCAATATTCAGTCCATGTTGCGAGAACCCCTCTCAAATAAAAGGGAAATTTAGGCCGCTTGATTCACCCCATAACAAGTGAAGACGATCTCAGGTTGTCACATAAGAAGTAAAAGGCTCTTCAATTATGTCCTAGTTACGTACGTCAATGATATCAAGAATTAGTGAAACTTACATATTCCTAACCATACAGAGGACAAATGGGATGTGGTGAAGCAAACATATTCCAAAGTACATGATGTAGCTTGAGTTTATGAGATTACGACACATTCAAACCACCAAACAAGGTATTCTTTCGATTATAAAAAAAATAAAAATATTAAGCCTAAACCTAGAGCATCAAAGTCCAATATTTAGAAACAATATTACTTTAAAATGAAGCCCTTGTAAAAAAATTAATAATTTTATGTTCAAACATTATTACTGAGGTTGCGAGAGATGGGAAACTCTTAAAATCTTAAAATCTTTATGAGAAGAGTGCACCATATCTAAACCTATTTATACATACACATACATACTAATAAAGGTAGGTAGAGATCAAGCTGAGCTCTAGCAGTAGAGATGAAAGATGAGTCCATGTATTTCTTTAAGTTAATTAATGAGCTCTAGAACTATTTCAGTCCCTGTTAAAAGAGCATGGAGACTGATTTGAGATTTCCCTAAAATGGCCCTCAACAAAGAGTTATGGGATCATTTTGGAACTTTTCTTTTTAATTACTAAATTTGCATTTGGCCACCCCATCTAAGTGTTGATTTGTTTGAGGATCATGGGATTATCCTTGTCTAAGAATGAATTCTCAATTTCTTGCCCATGATTTGACTTAGGAAGCTGTGTGGTGAAATATAACAATATAGAATACTTAGTATACCAGTATTTGTAGCCTATTTTGTTAGTGGATTGATGTATATGTAAGATTTGCTACATTCATCAAACTGCCTATTCTGAGGAAATTTTTTCCTATTCTGAACTTTTATGTTTACAGACATTTTCTCTGCAGACAATGATGACTTTTCCAGGTAGGGTTGATGCCCCACCGGCATATGTACCTTTGCAAGCTTCCAATTTATGCACATTGCCCAGAGAAGCTAACACAGATGCATATGAAGTTCAATAGAAAAACAGTGCCGTTCAATAGCTCAATGTGGAGTTATTTTCGGACTCATTTTAACATCACATTATACAACAATGGCAATACATGAGTGATAAAAAACCTAGACGAAGATTTACCTAGATTCAATGTCCTCCTTGGGCTCTTTCGCCGCCTTCGTCTTACGATCTCTCCTAGCCACTTTCTTTGGCTCCTCCATTTAGTATTCCTCCAAAAGCAGTACCGCCAAACCCTACCAGAAGACGAAGAACGAAGCGGAGCTCACTGGCGAGAAGTTAAAACCAATGGCCCGCGCGCGAGAGGAATTTTAATGTTTTATGCTGCTCGGGCCGGGTCCGCGGGCCAAAATTAACGAATTTCAATTTTTTTATGTTTTATGAGGTGGGTCCCATGTAGGTGATGTGCCCGCATATTATTGGCGTCCGGAACACTGTATGAAAAATTATAACCATATATTATGTATATAAAAGTACAAAGTTCCAACATGCAAACACTTAAAAATTGGGTGGTCTAAATATATAAATGCCCAAATTTCATGAAGTAAAATTTACAAAATACATACATGCATATCACTAAAGCCCTACCAATTAATGCACACATGCATGTAACCATTGAATGGCATGAATGCAAATGCAAATTAATAAGTAAATCTCAGCCATTGAATCCACTACTCTTCACAGTGAGTCGGTTGCTGCCCACCTCTATTGGTCTCACTATATATATGTGTATCTTCTCCGATTCCTTCAGCATATAGACTCCCAGAGCAAAAGAATCAAAGATGAACGGAGTAAGTGAGATCGATGAAAAGATTAGATTTCAAATTAATTTTGTTTATTATTTTTAACTTGTTGATTTATTACTGACTTATTGAGGATTTGATTGAGAAGGTCGTGGTCGTCATGGAGACCGAACTGCACTGTGACGCCTGTCGTAGCAGGATAGAGAAACATGTTAAAAAATATAAAGGTATATGATTAGCTGTTAAAATGTTATTTTTCTTACATTTCAGATTGAAAATAAGAAAAATAATATTTTGATTAAAAATAAAATAAAGAATCCAAAAGTTCCTAGAGGCGGCGGAGCGGCAACAACTTGAAGATCCAGCCATCAAATACTGGGTAGGCGAGCTCATTCATTTTTTTTAATTTATTATATTATTATTTGGATTTTAGGAGTGCTAGCTGTGAATACCGAGTGGGGTACGGAGAGCGATACATTGAGCGTTTTAGGGTTTTTGGACCACCCATACGGCCGCATTGAGGATTATGTAATAGAAAAGAGTCGTAGGGAGGCTAAGATTCTCTCGGTGGAGACGGTGGACGCCGCCTTCGCCGCCCGGGTCGCTGAGTTGAAAGAATTGCAGGTGAAATCAATAATTATTTATTTATTTATTTACACTCAAGTAAATGAGAAAAGAATATATTATGGAGAATACTGAATTTATTTTATTGTTATTATGTAAGTTGGGGGTTTCAACTGTGCTGCTGAAGACTCGTTTAGACGGTGAAGGCTGCATCCAGAATGTCAAGCAGATTCTTCTCGACGTTAATGGTAATTAGTTTGCTTATTAAATTAAAAAACTTTATTTTGTTTATTTATGTTGAGAAAATAAGGGCGAAGAAAAACTAAAACGACACAAATCCAGAAGAACACAGAGATTTAACGAGGTTCGGCAAAGATGCCTACATCCTCGGGAGCAGAGCGGCGACCTTCTTTTCACTATTCAGAAAAGAATACAAAATACAATATTCAGCTCTCTCAAAGACTTAGAATTACAAACATATCTATTTATAATCCTAGAGTAAACTCTACAGTACAATATGTAATTACCAAATTACCCTTGTACCGTATAGCGGGGCGTTGACCCAGCACCCGCAACCCACATAACGTAACTTTCAGATTTGGACAGATTCTTCCGCTTCGCTCCGCTCTGCTCCGCTTCCTTCCAGCGCCTGTCCCTATGAGTCATGCCATAACAAATCTCCACCTTGGCGAATATCCAGCCCCTTAGGAGAAAAAGATACCTGAGAGTTACACATGTACCAATGTGGGTTGGGCCACCATGCTTCTGCTGCGCCTGTATCAATGTGGGTTGGGCCACCATGCTTTTGCTGCGCCCACGCTGATCTCAACCCACTAAATTCCAAGAGACACACCTCTTTAATTCCAAGAGACTTCTCTTCATTCTAAGAAACTCCAAATTCTGGTATTATGAGTCATACCTAACAATTCTCCACCTTGGCGAATATCCAGCCCTTTAGGAGAAAATCTCCACCTTACGAATATTCAATCCCTTAGGAGAAAAAATCTCCACCTTGCGAATATCCCGCCCTTTAGGAGAAAATCTCCACCTTGCGAATATCCAGCCCCGTAGGAGAAAAATATCATGGAGTTTCTTATGCACAAATGTGGGTTGAAGCACTTTTCTTGTTCCTGCCAGCTCCTCGGTTAAACTGTTGTCTCGTGAGCGAAACCCTTCGCGAAATACCTCCGCGAAACCACTGTTCGCGAATAATCGCGTCTACTCGCTCGCCAGCACCCTACTGAACTCCACCTGTCGCAAACTCCACCTGCGACGAACTTGCAAACTCCGCTGGTTGAACACCACCAAACTCCTATGTTTGCAAACTCTCCTGTTCGCGGTAACTGCACACTAACTCCTGTTCGCGAACTCCACCTCGCCTAATGTCGCGAAGGTTCGTGAACTGTCGTGCCTCAAAATCGCGACGCCGCCTCTACCGCGAACTCCCCACA
>NW_018220546.1:12556-18872 GCF_001263595.1 Phalaenopsis equestris
ATATGAGTCATACCATAACAAATCTCCACCTTGGCGAATATCCAGCCCCTTAGGAGAAAAAGATACCTGAGAGTTACACATGTACCAATGTGGGTTGGGCCACCATGCTTCTGCTGCGCCCACGCTGATCTAAACCCACTAAATTCCAAGAGACACACCTCTTTAATTCCAAGAAACTTCTCTTCATTCTAAGAAACTCCAAATTCTGGTATTATGAGTCATACCTAACAATTTAATCAAACAAAGTTAATTGCTCTGCAAATTAAAGATATCTAATTTTATGCATGATATTTTCATAATTGCATATATGCCCAGGGGTAAAGGCAGTACATATCGATGGTGGAAATGGGTTGGTAATCGTTGAAGGGACAATGGACGTTAATACACTGCCATTGCACCTCAAGGACAAGCTCAAACGCAACGTTGAGGTTTTTCAAATGGAGATTGGCAGCAATAACAGGGAAGGAGAGAATGGGATCCAATTGCTCGCATGTTCTTCTCCTAGCAGGGAAGTAGAGAATGGGATCGCTTGGGCTGGCAGAATTGCCACACAATAGACCCCTGCAACTTTCTCTTCCTTCTATGCGCACTTATAGCGGCGACTATACCTAGCAGGAAAGCAATGACGGGTATGTCTTAGCCTCTTTCTCTGTCCGTCTCTTTCCTGTGCCACAAACGGCACTGCCCTAGCCTCGCTCCAGCGCCTCCCTCCTATTCCATTTCCTCCTTAGAAATCAATACAGCTAAGGCCGGTCTTATTCATTTTACTGTATCTATGAAACACTGCAATTAAATGGTGGTATCTTCGACAGGCAGGGAAAGATTTGAGTTGTATAAAATATGAATATAAAAAATTTAGTTTAGGTGTTAGATATGTTGCATATGTTGGAATTGGGTGCTATAAATAGAGAGATGAACACATAAATTTGGCAATTCACCTCTTTCCTCGTGCAAGGTTTTGTTTTTATCAGATTTTTATATTTGAATTTGCTTGTAACTATGTTTTACAGAGGTGACGACTTTGCATTGAAGAAGCAGTCTCATCATCTGACAACATCTTTATATTAAATATGAAAATTGATGTCATAGATATGTAAAAAATCTTTTATATCAAAGATGCAAAAGTTCCTAAAATATGAATGATGATCTCTCACACGTCACGTATCCCTATGATTCAAATCAAACGGCATACATTAATTCCCTCTTCCCTCCGAAGTTGTCCCTTCCCGATACCACCGCCTATAGTTTTTTTTATTTTACTTTCAAATTTTAATTAATTTTCATACAAACTCACATAACATATAAAATAATATAATGGGTGATTTACTTATTAATTTGCGTATTATGTACATGCATGCCATGCAATAGTTACATACATGTGTGTATCCTCTAATAAATTGGTTCATTTATATTTATCGACCACCCAATTTTTATGTATTTGCATATTTGACTTTCGTAGCTTTGTATATAAAAATATGTTATATATCTAATATATAGGCTTTTATTTATGCGCACTTTAACCTCAAAAATTAATATGGAGCATTGAACCCATCTGCCGAAGTTGATGAACTCAGCTCACCTCTCAAAATAATTACATACTTTTTAAAAATTATAACCTAACATCTATATCGTGTTCTTTAAAGGCTTAGGAAAAGGATTAGCAGATTTTGCGAACAGATATATATTATATTAAAATTTGAATGATGAATTACAAACATGATTAAATTTTAAAAATAATAGATTATTAAAATCATGTTAACCTAAAAAAAACCTGAAATTGATATAAATTTCAAACCGCTTTAGAAATTTCACATTTAAATATAATAAAATCAATTAATTTTGTTTCAGAACATGATCAAATTTTGGTTTTATTTTCTTAATAGCAAACTTGTTTTATCAAAATTTCGGAAAGGGACTTGTGGTGTCAGGTGAAATTAAGAGGTGCTCGGTTTAATATCCCTGCTAAATTCAGGACCTACCCATTTGGACCCAAGGCATGTGCCTGCACTGATTCATAGCTAATGGGGGTTGGTACATTTTAATGCATCCCAAATGCAATCACAAAAATGACAACATTTACTTATGGCGGTTTTTAAATTTATTGTAAAATTAAATTTAAAATAAAATATTTTATATTTATGCTTAATTAAATTGAGAATATGGTCACATAAAATTAAATAAATAATTACAATTTAATATCATTCATGTCTCTTAAGGCTAGTGATTAATCATATTTTTTTTAATATTAGACTTGTTAGGCTCCATTAAATAATTCAAATAAATGAAATGATTTTATTTTATTTTTATCTTGTTTTGAATCCCTTTTAAATGGTTTAAATCAAGCCTAGTTCACTTCCAAACTCAGATCTACCAATGATAAATTTGTAATTTTGATTATTTTTCAATACTCCATAATTTGAATAATTACAATTATATTCTTTGGTAAAAAAATAGTGTGAATTGGTTTCTACTCTTTCACACTTGTGTTTCAATCATCTTAGAGGAATAATTATCATAAATATTACATTTTCACCCTCTTATATGACTTAAATTTTATTCAGAGTAAAAAAATTTTAAAATTACAATTTTCCCCTACAATTTCCTACACCACAACTCTTTTAGTTTAACTGAAATGACCATGAAACTTTACTGGTCTATTATTAATGAGTTAATTGAAATAAGATAGGAGAATTTAAATTTTTTATGATTTTTATTTATTTTTGGAATTTTTTTTAATTTATATTTGTGAATTTTCATTTATAACTGATTTGATTAATTAAAGTATGTTTTTGTCCTTAAGAATACTTTATGAGGTTCCTCAAAGTAAAAGCGTCACTTAGAATAATTTTCATGAAGTTTGAATTATATTTTAATTTTTGTAATTTTTTAAATTTATTTTAGTGAATAAATAAATAGAAAATATTATTTTTATTTTAAAAAATTTAATTATTTTTCATAAATCTCTCTGACAAGTTAGAGAAAGGGATTTTATATTTTTTTGTTTTTAATTTATTTTTAGATTTATTTTAGTTAGTAATTTATAAAATCATAAGAAGATACATTTTGATACTAAAAATATAATTTTATACCTTTAAAAATTTATGAAAATACTTTAAGTTGTTATTCTTATGCAGGGAACATTTTATGACATTTCGAAACATATTTGCATTTTTTTTTATTTTTTAATTATTTTAATTTTTTTTAATTAAAAATAACCATTTTATTTTTCCTAAGTTCCTCGAATTTTTCATCAAACTTGATTTTATATTTTTGTGATTAACATTTTATTTTTATAATTATTTTGAGCAATAATTACTAATATTGTAGAAAAGTACATTTGGTCATTTAAAATATATATTTTGGCTTTGAAAATTTTATGAGGTTGTTTTAAAGTTGTTTTCTCTAACTAGAGAGATCTTTGTAATCTTTTGAAATATATTTATATTTTTTATATTTTTAATGATTTTTAAATAAGAAAATACCTAGAAAATATATTTACATTTTTCTTTTTTTTAAGTTCCTTTGACCTCAGTCAACCTATCAAATTTGATTTTTTAAAAAGATTTTTATTTTATTTTTTATAATTTTTTAATTAAAGTAAAGGTGATTCACATAAGTCATTAGGGCTTTTGTTCTTATGGGTGTTCTTTAACCTTGGAAAAATCAGAGACATCCCTAAGGTCATTAGAAATGAACCCTCAAAATTTCATGTCATTTGGGGTTTCTTAATTTAATTAAGAATTAAATATTAAATAAATAATTTTGAAGTTAAATAACATTTTTGCAATAATTAAATTCAAAAAACTCAAATTTTCCTACTTATCCGACGCAATACGCGTCAACCTCATATAAGTTGAAGCCCCATGTGTCATGCGCTGATTGGCCGCGTTTTCCACGTCCTCTGCTGACTCGGCCCGCGATTCACGTATCATTTATTCGTCCGACTCGATCTCCATCATTCGTTCGATACACGCACAATGAACGTCATGCGTTCATCATCCCAAATGTTTCATAGTCGTAAACCATCCGACTTCTAGACCTATTGGGGCTTGGCTTTATAAAAGTGTATGTGTGTGTGTCTTGATATAATATATATGTACATACACACATACATATGTTAGGTTATTTATGAATGTAGAGAGTGTGCGTGTGTGCGCAGTCGCGCGTCTATATATAACACATGCATGTGGCCACAAATGTACATATAAATGCTATGTAAATGCTTACTTGCTTATGTTATAATTTTTGGGGATGTTTAGTTTTGTTGGGCTTAGGTTCAACTTTAGGTAAATTAAATTAAATCTTAATCTATGTTACATCAATTTTTTGGATTGATATGAGTTGTGTG
Organism: Phalaenopsis equestris; assembly: GCF_001263595.1. Classification (NCBI taxonomy): domain Eukaryota; kingdom Viridiplantae; phylum Streptophyta; class Magnoliopsida; order Asparagales; family Orchidaceae; genus Phalaenopsis; species Phalaenopsis equestris. The sequence goes on from NW_018220546.1 coordinate 16,905, forward strand.
TTTATGTTCCAATTTTTTAACTTGATGCTTGAACTGCATTTAATCTTAGTAATGTTTACACTCGCGCCACCAAACTCACATGTATTTACATGGCTACCACTGACATATTTTCATGCATATGGGAGGGGGCATATATGAAAAATGATGTGATGTTTAGGTAGATATGTAAATATAAAAAAACTAAGTGACATGTAAGTAAATTTCCCCCTACTTCTTTATTTTTGTTTAACGTAATCCTTATTAATATTATTATTCCAAACTTCTTTTAATTTATATTTAATTAATTCTAGTTTACTTTCAATTTAAGTTTATGCTTTGTTCGAATTTCATTTGTTTATATGTTTTACTTTGTGTCTGTTTGGGTAGTTGCAGAAGCTGTGAGTCTTTCAAGCTTCTGAGAACAATCTGATGTTCAGAAAGTTGTGGTAACCACCACAATTTTTTTTTTCAAAATGCCAACTCCCTTTTTTTTTTTTTTGCGTCAAAAACCAGTCAAAAACATATAAAAGAATTACAATAACTTCAAAATAACCCTATAATCAACTATTTTTTACTACAACTCTTTCGTTGATGTACCTGTCTCATTTCTTCCTTGAGAAGTTATAATCAACTATTTTTGTATGGCCAAACCATCTAAATAGACTCTCTCTAATTTCGTACGTCATTGGAGCTGCACCAACCCTATCACCTATATACACATTTCCAATTTTGTCCTTAGAATCATTCTCATCTCGACAGACAGCCGCTATTATATATAAACGTGCGTTTAAATTACGTCAAAGAGCAACCTTATGCTTTTATAACTTTATCAATCTATCCATGCATGAAGTAATTTTCTTTCAACAATTAAAATACTCTTTGATTTTCTAACACAAATTAAAATAAATTAAAAAACTAATCAAATTTTAAAGTAATTCAATTAGCTCAAAATTATTATAACTTTAAAAAGTGATTATACCGTTTTTTCAAATTTAAAATAGAGTGATATAAATATTAAAAAAAAAAAAACTAATCAAATTTTAAAACAATTATTTCTCCTTTGTCTTCTGCCGCAGGCCAACTTCACCTAGACAGAGAATCCCAAGGAAATCAATGGAGAGCTTTTTATTTCCTTCTGCTTCTCCCATCATGCATCAGCCACCCAGCTGAGTAGAATTGATCCTTCAGTCCTGTAGTTTTAAATAGAAAAGCCCATCAAGAAATTAAGGAAGCCAAATTTTTTCTGCAAATTTAATGACGGCATGGATGAAAAATAATAAGAAAATAATTTTCATAAATAAGGGAGCTTTATAAGATAATTTAATTAATCAACTATTAATTAAATGTCATGAAGGAGAAACTGACATGAAAATAAGTGCTGCCAAAGACTGAAGATTTGAACATCAAGCATTTAAATTTAATTTTTTATATATTCATATTATTTTATTTATTCAAAAAAAATATTTTATTTCAAAAAATTAATATTTTAAATTTTGTTTTAATCGTTAATATTTTATAATTTTTTTATTAGGATTCTAAAAATGACTCTTTATCCATATTCAAATCGCTAATAAACACACATATACTATAATATCAAAATCGCATAAATAAAATTTAATTTTACATTAAGTTTTAAAACCGCATGTGGGATGCATTAAAATCCACCACCCCCCATTAGCCAAGAGTCAGGGCAAAGCACATGCCTTGGTCAAATGGGCAGGGATCTTAAATTGAGCAGCGATTTTGGAGCAGAACTCTTACTCTCCCCTGGGCCGAACTCTATAAGAGAAATTTACCATCAACAAAATAAGGGTTCTGCGGCATGTACGACAGAGACCTATTTTTAGCTTTGCTTTTTGTCTAGTAAATGCTGATAGGGACCAATTTTGACTTTCCTTTGTCTTTAATAGCTCTACATCTTCTTCCGACAGAGCATTAAAGATAGACGTAACTTATGATGTAAAAGATTCTAAATACCATATTCGATTT
>NW_018220547.1:0-359 GCF_001263595.1 Phalaenopsis equestris
GTCTTGGCTTATTATAATGATGTGTTCTAATATAGGTATATTTTCTACATAAAAGTCTAATTTTGTTTAGCCATGCCATTGTGGTGATATAATTCCTTACGTTTGTCATGAATGTGATTGCATGCTTATGCATTACTGTTAATATTGTTGAATTTTGATTATTTTGCAGGTCTTATATATGTATACTAAGGACAGCAAAAGGGACTTATTATATTATATCGACATTTGTTTCCTACTTTTTACGGGGAAGAACGTCTTTATATTATATGGATGTAATAATTAGGGTTGTCAAAATGGCTCGTTGTTCGTGAACAGCTCGTGTTCGGCTTTTTTAGAAACTTGTTTTGGGGTCCCTCGCC
>NW_018220547.1:369-7609 GCF_001263595.1 Phalaenopsis equestris
CGAACACGAACAACACAAACAAATATTTGTTCGTTCGTGTTCGACTCTTTTTGGTTCGAAATACTACTAATCAATTATATATATATATTAATCTTTGATGAGTAAAATTTTTTAAAAAATTAATTGACTACAAGGCTACAAAAGTTTCTAATCAATTAAAAGTATTAAATTATTAAATCATATTCAAATGATGTTTTAAATTTTGCCCTAGTCTTTAACATCTTATGGCTACGTGATTAGGTTGTCAAAACGACTTTTTGTTCTTGAACGGCTCGTGTTCAGCTCGTTAAGCAAACATGTCAAACACGAACACACTTTTTGAGCTCAAAATATAAACAAGCCGAACACCAGCGAGCCTCGTTTACACCCCTAGCAATAATTGATCCGCAAAATTTAATTGCAAAATCATACATGATTTTCAGGACTACCCAATAAACTATTAAAGTTGGCGTGCACGTAAAAATTAAAGTTTAGGTGTTAGATATGTAAATACATAGGAATCAAGTGGTATGTAGTTAAGTCTTCCTTTATAAACTGAAGTATAGCTGTTAGAAAAGTAAAGATATAGGGATTGAGTGGTATGTATGTAAATCTTTTTATTAGAAATTAAAGCTTACAGAACTAATGGCAGCCTATTTAAACCAAAAAAAGGTACTTTCATTCACATCAAACTGATTGGGAGATTTCCTTGATAAAAAGGGAAATTTCTGTACATACCACACAATTTTTACTTACATTTCTAACACCTAAAATTTGATATTTATCTTTATGACACTGGCGGTAAAATTTATGCACGAAAGTTATGTATTTCATTTTTAATAAGTTAATCAGTAATATGAAAATTTGTGACATGTATGTAAATATGATGTTAAGAAAAAACAAATCCAGGATGAAGAGGTTCGAAACTAGAGATCAACAGATTGACGTCAGGCATATATAAAACTGTGTTTTCACGCGTCTATTTATAGAAGTTATGAATTGAAACTCATTTAGGAAAATTTACATAAATACCACTCAACTTCTATGTAATTACATATTTAACAACTAAACTTCAATTTTTACATATATGTCATATTACTTATGCATGAAAATATGTGTTTCATCGTTTGAGAGTTAAAATAGTTAAATTTTTGATGTGATATGAAATATTTGGGTGGTGTAAATATAGAAGTCCATGGAGTAAAGTACCAAAATAGTTTCTGACTATTTAGATGGGGTAATTTTAGTCTCACACGTTATAGAAGGGCCAAAATGGTCATCAAACGCTTTAAATTAGGATTGAATTATTCTCATGGAAGACTACTATAGTTCAATTTAAAGTAGTCAGAAATTATTTTGGCACTTCAATAAAGTCTAAGACAAATTGTTCCATATAAATAGTCATTGACTATTTTGACACTTTACTCAAAAGTCAATGTTTAGGTATTTGATATGTAAATAGATAAGTTCAACAGTCCAGAATGAAGAAATATGATAAAGTGAGGTCATTTGCAAGGATATCGCGAGACCCATCAAGCCAACCATGCCAAGCTGACTCGATCAAAAACTGACTTGAGGATGGCCAACTGATACCAACCAAGCAACTCATCTAGAAGCTCATCAGAAGGATGTTTAAATCTGTAACCAAGGTAAAATCAATACTAAAGCTTATATTGTAGGAGAAACCACCCAAGAGAAGGGTCGGTTTCATAAAGCATCTTCGACCATTCGATAGAAACTAAAAAATTTCTCACTAGAAATAAAATCTTTGAGCCCACCATGATCTACCAAGCGAGCTGAGTCAATCGAGCCCTACTGATCAAGATGATCGAATGTGCTGAGATGACTGAGCTAAGAAAACGACCAAACGATAAGGCGTGACTTTTAAAATACCTAAAATACTTTGTGTAAATCCAATCAACATAGGGGGAAAATGTAATATTATAGTTGTACTAAATCCCCTACAAATAGAGGAAGCATTTATTGTAGAAGGCTATATGCCTTTTTTACTATTCATTTGAGAGAATACTTTTAATTGTAAAATGATCTCTCCCTATATTTTCTTTTTCACTCTCCTCTCAAGCTCTACTTCTAGGGTGTGATTTATAGACTTTTTTGGATTCAACATTCAAATGGTGTGGTGATAAAGAATCATGCCACCAATAAGAAGATGAATAACGCAAGGAAAATGACCTCAAAAGAATAAGATTGATAATAACATGGAGTGCGCCCAGGAGTTTGTAGTCCAACAGATCCAAGACATAAAATATGAACTGCTAGAGATGATCAAATTAAGGCGTGCTAACTTGGGAGCAAGATCAACAACCTCTGACACGAAGCTTTGGCACTAAATGTCAAGAGAGCCCCTGGTCTTGGAGATGGACGACACCCAATACAATGACAGCTTTGGATCAATACTTATCAATCATAATCTAGTCAAGCGTACCAAAGCGTTGCGCCGGCCTGAAAATACAATCTCTAGACAAATCTCCGATGTTGATCCCCTAGAACAATTCAAGATCCTGACACTTGAATCATTCAAGGGATGGATAGACCCAACCGACCACATCACTTCTTTTAAATATAGTATGTCTTCTAAGACGTTGCGCAGCCCCTGGTCTTGGAGATGGACGATACCCAATACAATGACAGCTTTGGATCAATACTTATCAATCATAATCTAGTCAAGCGTACCAAAGCGTTGCGCCGGCCTGAAAATACAATCTCTAGACAAATCTCCGATGTTGATCCCCTAGAACAATTCAAGATCCTGACACTTGAATCATTCAAGGGATGGATAGACCCAACCGACCACATCACTTCTTTTAAATATAGTATGTCTTCTAAGGATCAATGATGCTATGAAGTGTCTAGTCTTTTTCACCATGCTAAAAGAAGCGATCCTAAGGCAGTTCAATGGATTATTGCTAGAGTAATTACATCATTTGCAAATTTCAAATAAATGATTGTCGCGTTAGTTCTTTAATACACAAACTTTAGAAGAGCTCACATGCTCTGCTACAAATTCGTCAGGTTTAGGGTGAAATCCTACGTGGCTTCATCACCCATTTTCAAAAGTAGATGTTAGAGATTCAAAAGCCAGAACCTATGGCCGCTCATGCAAACCTTGCCTAGGGACTAATGGAAGGACATTTATGCTTATGAATTACAACGCCCGAAGATACTAGTCAATTTGTTGAAACTAACCAATAACCACATATTGTTTGAAGAATAAAATCATATTGGCCGAAGAGTAATATATACAAAAGTATTTTTAGGATAATATCATATTTTTAGGACTCATTTGATTATATTAATAATATGCAGCAAAAGCAAAATTAAATCAGAACAGTCTGATTAAAAAATTTTCCCTATGAGATCATTTTGTTTCTACTCCTTGAAAGAAATCATAATGTTTTTTAAAATTTGACGGTTCCTCAAAAAATATCATAAGGTAAGCAAGAGAAGACGAAGAGCCTACGTACCTTTGCCAGAGATTAATGCAGAAGAAGAAGAAGAAGAAGAAGAAGAAGAAGAAGAAGAAGAAGAAGAAGAAGAAGAAGAAGAAGAAGAAGAAGAAGAAGAAGAAGAAGAAGAAGAAGAAGAAGAAGAAGAAGAAGAAGAAGAAGAAGAAGAAGAAGAAGAAGAAGAATTATGTTGCAAGACCGACTGGATACCTCATAGGAGACTGCAACAATTGGATAACCGTCACGACAGACAACAATTGAATAATCATACGGAAGACATCGATGCCAGATTGGAGAAGTAATTAGCCGGTTAGGACAAGAAATGCCGTAGAAGGAAAAACTGTAGTGAAAAAATAAAAAATAGACCATGCATGGAAAACTGCAGGAAGAGCCAGCGGCTAGGGTTAGATCCTTGGCTTTGATACCATGTGAGAATTGAGAATAGAGCATGATAATTTTATCGATAGAAGGAGGGGTATTTAAAGCCAATTACAGTAGACATAACAAAGGAAATAAATAAAATAGAATAAAATAAATAGGAAATATGTAATGAGGGAATAAAAACTAATAATTGCTAGGAATTGCTCTATAAATAAATAAACATATATATATATATATATATAATGAGTTTTATTTTTAAATAGTTTAATTGACTACAACACTACAAAGATTTATAATTATTTAAAATTTCTAATTAAAAATATGTTAAATTCTTTTTAATTGAATGCTTTAATATAAATAGTATGATTTAAATCTCGCCCTACCCTTAACATCCTACAGTTGTGTAATTAGGGTTGTTAGAATAGCTCATTGTTCGGGAATAGCTCGTGTTCGGCTTGATAAGCATATGAGCACGATATATAAACGAGCCGAACACAAACAATGATATTTTTCAACAAGCTGAGTCTGGACTGCTCAAGCTCGGCTTGTTTACACCTCTAACGGTTGCATGCATGACTAGTGTTGTCAAAATGATTTTTTGTTCGTGAATAGCTCGTGTTCTGCTCGTTAAACATACAAGCCGAACACGAACAAATTTTTTGTGTTCGAAATATAAACGAGCCGAACACGAACAATGGTATTTTTCAATGAGCAGAACACGAGCTAAGCCCAGGCTGGCTCCTATTCGGCTCGTTTACACCCCTAACTGGAACCCATGATACACTTGAGACTTATTAAGTAATTGCTACCTTTTTAGTAGTTACTTTGATCATAATATAGGCTCCTGTGGCTTTAGGAAAAATGTTCACCAGGTACCTTTCTGTCCGTGAATCGCACCATGAGAGCAGAGAGAGAGTGTGTGTGATAAATAGTTATCAATCGTGTCAGCTCTTTTTATCCTTTTTTATTCATAAAATAATCTCCCTTTTTTTATCGGGGAGAGAATATATGATGATGTCACATTTTTGTCTCGACTTTAAAGCAGGTTTTGCATGATATTATTGATATTTCACATACATAAACCTATCACTTGGCGGCTCATATATGAATAATGATTCTCCACTTCTTAATCCTTTTAATCCTCATTTAAACATAATATTATCACCCTATTTACATTTTCACCCTTACTTTATAAGTAATTGCTACTTCGACCATAATATAGGCCTTTGTGACTCAAGGAAAAATGATCATTGAATAGCTTAATTGGTTTTTTTTTTTTATCTTTATATATCTCATGCATTTAGATTCATAGGAAATGAAAGAGGGGAGATCAACTATTTTAATCAATAAAGATTCTATGCGTTCTTATGCTTTTTTTTTAGCCAAAATATCAAAGCTTCTTTATTCTCAACCTCATTAGTGACTTTCTTGTTGTTCATAGTGATCTTGTTGAAAAATTGATGGTGCATTTTTAAATAGAGATTGTTGAGTGATGCCATTGTGTCAACAATTAAGAAATGGATAATCTTAGCCCATAAGACTAAGTGGAGATTTTTATAACCACCATTTTTTTTCCATCACAAGAGTTGATTATCACTTTCTTAATTGAATAGAATCATTATGCATAATGACTATAACACTTGAGGATGGGAATTTTGTACTGAGGTGGTATTAAGAACTTAACATAAAGAATTAATAATGTGTTTCCCAAAGATACTAATGTAAGATGATGATCACTAGATAATGCAAAATTAATTTATTTAGCCAGTAGAATCCATTGTTTTTCAAGACAAGTATATATTAATTGACATCTCTTCTTAAGCTAGCTGTTAGTAAAGTTGAATCTTGTAATTATTGTGTATTCTAATATTCCTTTAAGAGCTTCATTTTTGGCTTCTTATTTAAGAAATGAAACTTTTTTAAAATGTTGAATTCAAATTTGTTCTGTGAGGCATGCCCAAAGATAGGAGCGGTAGGAATCAAAGGAGAGAGAGAGAGAGAGAAGTAGGGAGAGAAAAATCACACTTAAACTTGCCCCGCAGGGATGAATTGAGGTATTCTCGGGTTTTATGACCCATCTTATATATAAAAGGAAAGATTACAGAGATGAGAGGGAGAAAAACTCCCCTTAGAATATGTGTCGAGATTCAAAGCCCAATATGCGTCCTTATACACATTGGACCCCCTATTTATAGAAGATAGATGTCACCCCTACTTTAATGAGGGGATTATATGATATTATTGTCTTTTTTATATTTTGGAATATTTTTTTAGCATATTTTGATGTATCTGGATTCCTTGCCCGGCGAATTCTTCCTTCGGTTAGCCATTTTGCCTGGATGTTGGGCGACTTTGGAAGTCGTTTGGGTTTGAACGTTGACATCAAATGGAGTTGGGTGGCCAACCAAGGATGGTCAGCAAGTTAGTCCTAGGTGGTCGGCTTAGGATGGCTGCCCGAAAGACGATGGCCAACCATAGATGGCCAGCCCATTCTTTGCTGACAAACGACCATACATGGTCGGCCGGTCATTTGCTGACTACCGACTAAGGTGGCTGGCTGGCCAGAAGGTTGGGTTCCGGCTGGTAGACTAAAGAGCAACATGTCTTTGTATTTTCCGTCATACATGATTGTCCACTTTTGGTCGGCCAAGAGGGTCCTTGATGGGTCGACCTTAGGTCGCCTGGTCTGCCTTCAATCCTCCGGTCAAACATTAGTATTTAATTTAGTATGTAAGTCTCCTTTGAGATTCGTGCATGCCATTTTTAGGTATACATAAGAATCCTTTTTTTTTGTTTTTGAATTATTTGAACTGCCTTCAGTGAGTTTCAAAGTATTCTTATCGAATAAATAATAAATATGAAATCTCTCCCAATCTTACTGTATTTTTATTCTCATTAGAGTTTAGTTATCATGTTGATTATAAATTTTTACTCCTAATAAGAAAACTTTTATACATGTTTTTTCTCTCTTTCTCTCACCCTGACTCTTGAAAGTATTGGTTTTATGTCATCCAAGCTTTGTTGGTAGATTAACATGAAGTTCGACAACTTCTTTGAAGTTAAATGTTAAATCATTAATTATGCTATTAGAACTCATTACTTTATAGGAAGATTTACATATATACCTCTCAATTCCCATGTATTTACATATCCAACGCCTAAACTTCAATTCCTACATCCTCACCACCTTGCTTAAATTCAACAATGTGTATTTCACTTTTTTTTTTAATTAAAATAATGATCGTTTGATTTGATACGGAAAGATTTATGTGGTATAAATATAAAACATAAAAATTACATGCTTGTTATATAAATACAAAAAAATTAAATGGTTTGTATGTAAATACTCCAACTTTCTTTTTATAGAGATAAGAGATCTTCATCTTGTTAGAGAATGTATGCAAACATAAAAC
>NW_018220548.1:0-1998 GCF_001263595.1 Phalaenopsis equestris
AAATTCAACAACAAAAGTAACATATAAATAAATCAATTGTAAACCCTAAGTAAGCCAAGATAGAATTAAAATCTTAGTCCATACACACCCATATAATAAGCTAAGCATAGAAGCCTAGGTTAGATTACTAGTTACCCCTAGTTAGTCCTAAGGATTAGGACATATAAAACCCCAAGCCCTTAACCCCTTTCGACTATGTAGTTTTCCTAGAATAAACTAACCTACAATTACTGAAAACTAAATATCTAGCACTTAATAGTTAATAAGGACTACACTAACAATCCTTTTGACAATAGTAGAAGACTTTGACTATTTGGTTTGTTAATAATATAAGACTACTGACCCAAAATGATAAAAAGATTGTGGGTATCTTGATCGGGGATGTTTTACCCAAATTTTAGGTTGGCCCACCAATTTAATCCCCTTATAGAGTCAATATTTACATAAAATTATGCTTTTAACTTCTATCTAAAAATCAAATTCAACCTTTCAACTAATTTTTTTTAATCAAACTTTCCAAATAAATCCTTTCAACTTAAATCTCTCAATTTAAATCATTCAACTCAAACTTTTAAAATTAAAATTTTCAACTTAAACTGTTTAAGCAAAAAAAATTTAACTTAAAACTTTTAAATCAAATCCTTAAATCAATCTTTTTTATTCAAACCTTAAATTTCTTCTCGCAAGCCAAAATTTTTAAACCTAACAAATTGCACATAAATGCAATAAATCCAGTCCTTTCTAAATTTCATTACCACATCTTCCTAATTTTATGAAACATAAGTCATTCAATAATTTTCTAATTTTAGTGCCCAAGGTATACCTTCTTTTCAGAGTTAGTTAATCTCTTTCATAAGACTTTCCATGAAACATCATCACTGGATTGTAAGTCCCGACTTTTAAATTCTATAAATAACACCTTTAAATCTTGTGTCTATCCATTGAAAATCTTAAAACACTAATATTAAAATATCAAACAATGAAATCTTTAATGTACAAGATAATACTTTAATTGAGAGTTTTTTCAGAGTTCACAACTCGTGGGATGTATTTAACTATGAGGGTTTTCTCTTATAAGAACACTAAACCCCATAATTAAAATAAACCCTATCTTACACTCGTGACTTAGGAAATAAAATCTATGGTTAATTTAGACCCATAAATCTTTATTTTTTTTTTTAAGATTAGATCTATTTTAAGGTTATATTTCAATATCTAAAGATAGTATATTATTTATTAAATGGCGTATCTAATCACTTAAATAGATCTGTGGTGGACACATCACAATAACTTGAAGAAAAAAATATCTAACCACTCTTATATGGAAGTTTAAAGAATACCTACATAGTTGAGATGATCAAAATGATTACAATATCTTGGTTGGTCATCACAAAACCACAAAAGATCCTTTAAGCTAAGTCATAAGTTTCTCCTTCTTTGTCCAAGAATTTGATCAGATGATGAATTACCTTGATTGAATAGTGGGATAAATAGTGTAACTTAAAAAGAACTTGATTGAGGAACTTTTTGTATAACTTACTGAAGCTTCAAGCTGCTTTAGAGAAGAAGCTAAAGTAGTGGATAAAGGTAATTAAAGGTGTCCTTGTTCTGGGTGTGAGGAATATAGTGGACGGAAGCCAAGGGAATTGAAGGGAATTGAGGCTTGGGTGGATTAAGGGAAACAAAACCTATCGAGGGAATAAGGGAGGAAATGAATTTGAATTTTTAGGGTGGATGTTGTTAAAGGGTGCATTTAGGGCGACGATGCAGTGTTACACCACAGTTTTACCTATTTAGCAATATTGTATTTTGCCTGCATTTTTGAAAAGCTATAGATGAAAGTATTGTTTTACCACTGCAATTTTTTGAATAGCAGCTTTACAACTACATAATCAAACATTTAAAGTTTTTCCCAAATAAACTAAAATTAAACTGGCCAATGGAGAGCTACCACTTGTAATTAATCAAAAGGGTTATGCCAAAGAGAGGGATGTCTAT
>NW_018220549.1:0-3457 GCF_001263595.1 Phalaenopsis equestris
GATGATATCCTTCTTGTGGATAAGACTGGAGAAAAAGTTCAGGAAAAACTTGAAATATGGAGGCCAACAATGGAGTCTAAAGGCCTAAGTTTGAAAAACTCTAACACTATACATGGAATATAATTTTAGTAGTAGTAGCTCTAGTGGCTGAGCTATAACTATGCTGAATTATAACTATGGGTGATCAAATCATTAAAAAATCTGAACATTTTAGATATCTCGGGGCTATTGTTCAAAGTGATGTTGACATGGGTAGGGATGTTATTAGTAGAATTCAAGTTGGATGGTTAAAGTGGAGGAATGCATCAGGCTTATTGTGTGATAGAAAATTACCGCTTAGACTAAATGAAAATTTTATAAGATGGTGGTAAGACTTGCTATGATTTATAGCCCAGAATGTTGGCCTTTAAAAGAGAAGCATCAAACAACATTAAGTATTGTTGAGATAACAATGCTTAGGTGAATGAGTGGCTTGACATTTACACTTAGAGACAACATGTGAAACAAATCTATTTGTGAAAGCAACTCTAATAGCAATTAATACCAATTAATCACGCAGCTATCTTCTAACATAATTGAAGCACTACAACTCTATCAAAATCTCAACACAAAATATAAGAACATATGGAAGGCACAGGCTAGACACAATCCCTATGCATTTTTTACAGATCTAACACCTAAGCATTGATATTTACATTAATACCACTTCAAGTATGCATAAAAATAAATATTTCACATTTTTAAAAGGGGCATACAATTCTTATGTATTTACATATCTCACAATTCTTATAAGAACATATGGAATGGTGGTACAAACCCCATTGCACTCAAATATTTAAAATCATATAAAAAATAGCACTATCATGGCTTTTTATAAGTGAAGTACAACTTTTAAGCATAGGTTTAAAGCACCAAATGTGTTATGTGTGCAAATATGAAAGTTTAGATATGAAATATGCAATGTTGGATAACGGTTGTATTTTGGATGTGATATGAAAGATTTGAGTGCTATAAATCTAAAAAAAACAAAAGCTTAGGTGTTAGATATGTGAATTCATAAGAATTGTGAGAATGTATGTAAATGCCCTATAAACATCATACAACAGCAAAGTAGAGAAAATCAAACTCAATTTGCAATAGCCCCTGATTACTCCAAAATCATATGCCCGCAAACTTTCTGCTCAACATTACACAGACACACACATTATCGCCCAAAACCCTAATTCGCAAATGAAATCACCGACTGCTAAGAAACGAAATCAAGAGAAGAAAAGCTTACTTGATTCGCACGCGGCCCTCGACTCCGCCATTGGGAAAGTAACGGGTGATGTTATCATGGACCCAGCTCGCCGCCGCCTTCTTCGAGGAGTTGAGAGCCGCGAGCATACTGTTTGGGATTCCGACCATCACATTGATACCGGAGCCGGCGAGGCTCTCGAGAACGGCGGGATCGGCGTCGAAGAGCTTCACATTGGTGATATTGTTCGAATGGAGGAGTCCGGAGACAACCTTCTCCGGCGGGAGGGGATGCGAGGAGGAAGTCCCCCAGTTCACACCCACCGCCACCGCCCACCACCTTGAAGAAGACGATCGCTTCCCGGTTACGGGACCGCATTTCGTTCTCTGATGGCAGATCAGAGGAGGAGAAAGAGAGCGAAGATGAGCCTTCGTCCTGTAAAATATTTCATCCCATACAGTAGCCAGTAGGTGGTGTTCATGGCAGGGGTTGTGGGGATTAAGATAGTCAAGACAGTTTTAGTTGTATTTATGATAGTATTATGATATTTTTATATGATGATATCATCAATACTATTATAAATAAGGGGTGTAAACGAGCCGAACTTGAGGGAGCCCAAGTTTTGTTCATGTTCAACTCGTTAAAAAATATTATTATCCGTGTTTGACGATCGCTAGTTACTCTACGGTATACCTAGTGATATTAAGATAAATATTATATTTAAAATGAGTTTTATAAATTATATCACTCAAGATTTACCACAGTTAAATAATATTCACTATAAATAAACTAAAGTGCACATATCACTCAAATAATATAGAATTTCTTTTTAAACCCAGAGTGTCAAACCCACAGGGAAAGCCGAAAATTTTAAATGACTTAGAAAAGTTCTAGCTGATTTTTAAAAAGCCTTAACATGGAAATTTGGTTGATATATGAATTTGTGTTAAGGAATCCTACTAAACTACTTCTACTCTTCTAAGTTCCTAATAAGCTAAATACACTAAGTTAAATGAAGTAAGTTAAATGAAGCAATGAAAGTTCAAGCTAATTAGATGTTCCCTCCCCTTGTAGCTAAACCTAGTTTCAATTACTTAAACCCTAGATTACATTGGTTGCCATTCCAACCTGTCTCTCTAGAGTCACCAAATCATGCCCTCATATTGGCTAACCTGGATTTAATTCATTAAATCCTAGATCAAATTGGTTATGATTCTAATCTGTCATTCTAGAGTCCCTAATTTACACCCATTACAATTCATCTCCTTATATATTTGCACTAACCTAAGGACTACTTTTCCTTCACCGTATAAGTTAATGTAGTATTCACTAGTTGTTTGAAGTCATAGCTTTCCCATATCATTATGACTTCATAATGAATTTTAACATCACAAATAATTAATTTCCAAAGTAAGTTAAGTACAGATGAAGTGCCATCACATTCCATAAAGTAACACGAGTCTATTTTAATTTAAACCCTATACATGTTGCAAATCCATTATAAGAGGGAGGAGAAAGTATATTACTCAAATTGCATGAAGAAAATAACATGACACATCATCGTATAACACATCGAATTCAAATACTATGAAATAATTTGATACAAGATAATGCATACAAAATATACTTTTCTTCTTCCCTGAGAAATGAAGAAGAACTCCACCCCAAAGTGTCCTTGCAATCTCACAGCAATTCCTTACACCTCTCACAGAATTCAAAGTAAAATACACGAAATAAAAGAAAATCTCTCACTTTTTCTTCAATTCCCTGCAGTGTTCTATGCTTCCTTACCTTCTCAAATGTTCTCCTCAAGAGTCTCTGGAGTCTGGCGCTTAGCGCATAGGCGCCAGTTGAGAGGTCAATTCTTTGATTTAATTCACTCTGTTTCATTCTGGTTTGCTCTAATTCACTCCATTTCTTCACATGTTATGCGTGCAAACAAAAACATGAAACTACATTTCTTTAAAGTGCAATTTCATTCAAAAACATGTGCTGAATATAAAGAAAATTAACTATATTAAAAGACATGTCATTAGGCTCGTTTATATATCGAGCTCAAAAAAATTTATTAGCTAACGAGCCGAACACGAGCTGTTCGCGAACGAGTCATTTTGATAACCTTAGTCACGCTGTCTTAGGATGTGAAAAATAAGGGCGAGATTTAAACCTTAGTATTTAAACTAACATATTCATTTAAATATAATTTAGTATATATTTATT
>NW_018220550.1:0-7183 GCF_001263595.1 Phalaenopsis equestris
AACAATTTAAGAATGAGTGTAAAGATAAATTAAAGTAAGGAGAAATTTTAGAGAATGAAGATGAAATAAAAGGAGAAGATTTGGATTATATTCAGGGCAAATTTGAAATGTAAGACTTGTTGGAAAACGATAGTAAAAATCTTATTCCTTCAAGTATTAAACGACCTGAACTTGAATTAAAGAAATTACCTGTCCATTTAAAGTATGTATTTTTAGGAGATTCATCTACATTACCTGTTATTATATCTTTTGAGTTAACTGAAATTCAAGAACAAAAGTTGATAGAAATGTTGAAGAAGTATAAAAAGGCTTTGGAATGGACTTTAACAGATATTAAGGGAATTAGTCCTTCAATTTGTATGCACAAAATTTTATTAGAAGAACAGTATGAACCTAAAGCTGATCCTCAGAGAAGCTTAAACCTAATAATGAAATAAGTTGTTAAAAAAGAGATTTTAAAATGGTTAGATGCTTGAATTATATATCCTATTTCAGATAGTTCTTGGGTAAGCCCAATTCATTGTGTTTCGTAGAAAGTAGGAGTGACTTTTGAAAAAAATGAGAAAGATTAATTAATACAAAAAAGACAATATACCGGTTGGCAAATTTGTATTGACTATAGAAAATTAAATAAGACCACCAGAAAAGATCACTTTCCTTTACCCTTTCTAAACCAAATGTTGGATAGATTGGTTGAGAATAAATATTTGCTTTTAGATGGATATACGGGTTATCATCAAATTACAATTACTCTAGAGAATCAAGAGAGAACAACATTTACAAGCTCATATGGAACATTTGCTTTTCGTAGAATGCCTTTTGGGCTATACAATGCACCTGCAATATTTCAAAGATGTATGACGTCAATTTTTAGCGTCAATTTTTAGCAATTTTATAAAACATGGAATGGAAGTGTTTATGGATGATTTTTCTATATTTGGGACTTTGTTTGATTTATGTCTTAATAATTTAGAAAAGTTCTAGAAGTATGTGAAAAAGTCAACCAAGTATAAATTGGAAAAATGTCAATTTATGGTTGCAGGAGGTAATGTGCTTGGGCTTAAAATTTTTGAAAAAGGCATGGAGGTAGATCCTGCAAAAATCCAAGTTATAAAAAAACTACCACCACATACTAATGTTATAGGAGTGAGAAGTTTCCTAAGACATGCTGGTTTTTACAGGCACAACATAAAAAATTTTTCAAAAATAACTAACCCGTTATGCAATCTTTTAGAAAAAGATAAGAAATTTTATTTTGATGGGGAATGCATAAAAGCATTTGAATTATTAAAGAAAAAATTTGTCACTGCACCTGTAATAGTACCACCTGACATGGAAAAACTATTTGAAATAATGTGTCATGCTAGTGATTATGATATTGGGGCTGTATTAGGACAAAAGCCCGATAAAGTTTTTAAAGTTATATATTATGCTATTAAAATTCTAAATGATGCTCAAATTAATTATACTATTCAAAGTCATCCCCAAAAAAACAAGAAAACCAAACTAAAATATTAGAAAAAGAAAAATTATTCTTGACCGCTTCTTTAAATTGAAACTAACTGTATAATGCATACAGATCATTGTGCTATTAAATATTTAATGTAAAAGAAGGATGCTAAACCAATATTAACTAGATGGATACTAATATTGCAAGTGTTTGATTTTACCGTGATTGATAGAAAAGGAAATGATAATCAAATTGCTGATCATTTGTCTAGAATAAAAATAGAAATATTAACTAATTTTGTAAATGAAATTTTAGAGAATTTCCCTGAAGAACAATTATATAGTATTAATGAAATGGATGTACCGTGGTATGCTAATGTAGTAAATTATATTGTAAGTGATACTCTACCACCTGATACTATTTTTGGGATGACCCATATTTAGAATTTTATATATGATTTGAAAGAATCTTTTTGGGATGACCCATATTTATATAAATAATGTAAGGATCTAATTATTACAAGATGTGTGCCTTATGACAAGATGTGTGCCTTATGAAGAGTGTGCCTTATGAAGAAACTCAACAGATAAATGAAAGATGCCGTAATTCTAAATTTTGAGGGCATTTTAGAACAAATAGAACTACATATAAGATTTTGCAAGCTATATTTTATTGGCCTACTATTTTTAAAGATTTTAATGAATATATTAAAATGTGTGATAGATGTCAACGAGTAGGAAATATTTATAGAAGAAAAGAAATGCCTTTAAATTACACATTGGAAGTTGAAATGTTTGATGTGTGGGGATTAGATTTTATGGGACCATTTATGCCTTCATTTGAAAATTTATATATATTACATGCTGTTGATTATATGTTCAAAGATGTCTAAATGGATTGAAGCTATTGCTTACCCAAATGTGAAGCTTACAGTGCTTCTAAATTTTTTATTAAAAATATTTTTACAAGATATGGAATGCTGAGAGTAATTATTACTGATGGAGGATCTCATTTTAGGAAAAAAAGAAATATGATATTATTCGAACCGAAAAACTCATTAAGAAATATGATATTATGCATAAATTTTCTACTACTTATCATCCTCAAACTAGCGGTCTACCAGAGATATCAAATCGTGAAATTAAACGTATTTTAGAAAAAACTGTAAATCCTTATAAATTGGATTGGTCTGCTAAACTAGATACTGCATTATGGGCATATAGAACTGCTTATAAGACTCTTATAGAAATGTCCTCATATAGACTGTTATTTGGAAAAACATGTCACTTACTAGTAGAATTAGACCATAAAGCATTTTGAGCTATTGAGGAATTTAATTTTAATCTAAGAGATACTGGTGAGAAAAGATTATTATAACTCAATGAACTTGAGGAAATAAGAAATGAAGCATATGATAATGCAAAAATCTATAAAAAAAATGAAAGTATGACATGATGGAAAGATTATTCAGAAGAAATTTGAACCTCGACAAGAAGTTCTACTATATAAAATAAGATTGAGATTATTTCTAGGAAAATTGAAATCCAGATGGTTAGGACCATTTAAAGTGATGTTGATCTCACTTTTGGTTGAGATTCAATTTTTCCTCTTTAGTATCCTAAGGTCTAGGCATAGGACTTTCCTATTGACTATTTTTAGAAGACTAGGCAAAGAGCTGTCACCATTAGAAATTTCAAACTCTTCTCTACTCAACTTGAAGTCCCACATATTGGTCCTAACCTCTAGCACTTAGTAGATGGGGTCACTACGGGGGGTACTCAAGATGAGTCACCCTTAGGACTGTTGGACCTTAGGGTTGACCCTGGGTGTTGTTCTAGGGCTGAGGCACTTGTTTGCACTCACAATCACTCATTACCCTAAACCCAGAACTTCTAAGCTTTGGTCCCTTGTTGCTTTTGGGAGAGTGCAGTCGGTGGTTTCCTAAACCCATTAGCCCTAGGCTAGGATTTGGCTAAGACCCCTACATAGAAGAGGACCTAAAATGGGGTTTCTATTTATCCATGGCTTATTTATGGTGGTTGGTACTCCAACTCTACTAAGATACCCAACCTACCCCAGTGCCTCTAAATTCCCCAAACTACCCAAATACCCTTGAAACCCCAAATTTGGCCAAAATCTCCAAATCTAGCCAAAATACCCAAAATTGTTCAAAAAGCATTTCAAATACCTTGAAAACACCCAAATTACCCAAAATCCCCAAATTGGCCAAATTACCAAAATACCCCTCTTTGGCCCAAAATTCCAAAAATAAAAAATTCCCAAAAAATCTCAATAAATCCCAAATATTTCCAATTTTATTTTTTTCAACAACCATACGAACCGATTTGGCCAATTTGAACATCTTTAACCAAAAACCCCAAATTTGCCTTTAAGGTTTTTAAAGTCCCAAATTCAACTCAAATGTCGATCAATTTGATCTCAATTTACCCCAATTTCAATCCTAAACTCAAATTCACTTTTGATATTGCCAAAATAAACCAAATCCAATCTTAATTGGCCCATGATTTGAGCATAATTTTGGTATAGGTCAATCCCCCAATTTTGGTCACATAACCTAATCTGAACAAATTGAACCCATATCCCAGTCAATTGGCCCCAATTAATGTTGAAAAATCCTTATAACATTCCTACACATCAAAATCAACCATCAATTGGCCTTCGTAAAGCCTCAAATCTATTTGATTTTGGCCTAAACCCAAAATTCCCAAATTTAGCCCCAAATTGGCTGTCCCCAAATTTCACCGAATTGATGGCCTTAACCCCCAAATTGGTATCCAATTCATATTTAAAACTCTTCATGGGGTCCCTATTGACCATTTACAATACAAAATTTGGAATTAGCCTAATAAAAAATTTGGAATTAGCCTAAGGTTAGCTCAAGCTAGACCCAAGCCTAGCCCAACATGACCAAATTGATTAAATTTCAAAATTCCCTCAAATTGGCCCTTCAATTGAGCTCAAAACCACTTTCATCCTTCACAAAAGTTGTTCATTATGATCATCCACACCAAATGAAACATTTATTTGGGCCAATTCACATGGCTATCCTAGACCAAACCCAAGATTTGGTCATTTGCACCCACTTGGACCCATGCACTAAATGTGACCTAACCACCCTAAACACCGAAAATAAGCCATGTACCAAAGGTCCCCCAAATTCATGGATTTTATTCCCAAAAAATACACATGCTTAAGATATCCTTGCCAAATCAAAACACATTTGCATTAAATTATTGTGATAGATTCCTCTGGATGCCCTGAGCACCTAGCCACCTCCCCCTGGTCGGCCGGCTAGCCTAGTGGCCAAAAAATGGCTAAACCGAGAGCCACCCCCATGGAGCTTCACCCAAATCAAACCTAGAGACCAGCTCAGCTAAATTGAATTGTAGAGCTCCTCTGCCCTCCACGTAAGCACCACATTACACTCTCTAATTAGCCAAGACAGCCACCATAACCCCATTTTTATAAAAGGCCACCTCCATGACCATTAAACTAAGTGCTGACATTTCTTAGAGAGAGCCTCCCAAACTTCTCACAAAGCTTCTCTGAGATCCCCTCAGTGCAATCTAACCCTCCTCCCCCACTGAATTCCAATGTGAAAGCTTAATTTTGAGCTCAAACCTCTGCCCAAAATCAAGACAGAACTCATTACACCTCCACACTCCACCAAACTAAAATTAACTCTACCCACACCTTCACAACAGTGAAAGAAGAAAAAGCCCCATAAAATTACGCTCTCACAGAGCCTCTACCATAGCTCTAGACCAACACCCAAATCTGGCCGAGATCGAATTCATACCTAGGCCTTACAGCAAATAGGCCTCACACCACAACAAGAGGTTTAATCCCTAGCCTCCTTTGATCTCAACGAACGTGCCAATACCCTCTGATTGAAGCTTCACTTCTCAGAGCAAAGGTATAAAACTTCTCTCCCTCCCGAGCCTATTTTGATTCTCCATTTGATTAGACTTAATTTAATTGCATGATTACCGTATGGATGTGTTTGCCTCACTTAGATGAGTCCATATGATCAAACCTGAGGTGATTTAATTGAGTATAGGCTGAAATCTTAGGGTTTTAGTGTGGATGGTCACGGGATCACTCTATTGGGGACGATGACGGGGAGCCGTTTGATTAAGCGTGTATCAAATGGACGGCCAAGATGAAGCCGGATATTGCTTCTTTACAGAAACAATGGGAGACGTGGCTGCTGTCATGGATTGTGGCGTCTCATGGGAGTGCGCCGCGTGGAGATTTGGAGACGCCGTAGGTTTAGGGAGCGCGTCGCGTGTAGCTTTGGAGCCGCAGTAGGTTGATGGGGCGCCATGTGGATAAGTTGAAAAATAGGGTTTAGTCTATTTATTTACTCCCTTAACTTCAAAAATCCATATCTTTGTGTAGACAAATGACAAAAATAAAATAAAAATACCTCCTTGCTCAGTGAAGAGAGGAGAATAATGTCAAAATAATTTTAAGTCCATGTGATTAGATTTTATTTTTAATTAATCAAATACTAATTTAAATTTTTTGATTCTCCATGAATGTAGACTTATCATCCTAGCTTGAATTTTTGGCATATTGTAGCCTCTGTCAAGAAGAATATTCTCTGCTTTTTCAAAGTTAGAGGGGGTCCCTAGACAGAGGATAAAGATTTTCAAGTCTATGTGCATTATTTGCTTAAATAAATCATGAAAATTAGCATGTTGATTAGAAAACTCCAAGAGAATTTTGGAAGGTCCCCCATGACCATGGGAGCGTTTGGAAAAAAATTCATGGGTCAAGTTATTTAAAATGTACTCAATTTTCATAAACTCTAAATCATTAAGGAAATTAATTTTGAAAGATATAAACATTTAAATGACTTGATTTTTTATCTCCACTATTATTTATGATCCAGAGAACTCACAAAAAAAAAATTCAAAATATTTTGAGTTCATTTGAAAACTTAAGTCGATTTTTAAAGATGAACATCATTTTTGGCATTTAAATGATTTTTAAAAATCAAAATATAACTAAAAAATTTATAAAAAACTTATTTTTTGAGTTTTCTATGATCAGGGGTATTGTTTAAAAATAAAATGATATTTAAAATAAAAGCTTTATTTTTAGCCTCTTTTTAAATATCTAAAATAATTTACAAAATTCATAAAAATCACAAAAATAATAAAACTCATGGAAATATTCTAAATTGCTTCCCAATAACTTAAGAATAATTAAAATATTTTTCCTGGTTTTCTAAACAAAGATATTGAATTTTAAAGCTTGAAAATGATTTTTAAAGGCTAAAAATGGGTTTTCATTACGAGTAATTCCAATAAATCAAATAAAATTTAGAAAAAATGTAAAATCTTCTTTTTTGAATTCTCTGACCTTAGGGAGACTTTTCAAAAATACAAAAATTAATTTTCCCCATTTAAAATATTTTATATTTAGTAAATAACCTGGAATTTTAAAATAATTCTTAAAATTTAAATAAAATTCAAAAAATGATGAAATTTAGTCCAAAGGCTTCTCTAGTCTAGTTCTACCTCCAGTAAAAATTTCAAGGGATTAGAAGTCACCTTGGTCAAGTTAGGAATTTTCTTTGAAAAATCCTATTTTTGCATGAAATTTTGTATGAAAATAATTATATAAATATATTAAATATTGAAAAATGACATTTTCTCCTCTGATGTCTTAATTGACCCATGTAGGAGGTAGGATAAAAATTTC
>NW_018220550.1:7264-15238 GCF_001263595.1 Phalaenopsis equestris
AAAATGGGTAACCTCTGATCTTAATCAATTTTTTTAATGTTTGAAACACAAGGGGTTAATTGGTAGAAACCATCCTCACTTTCTAAATTAAAAAAGACAAGTTAAAAGATTTCTAAATTTGTAAAATTTGGAAGTTTGTTAAAATAAAATGAACCAAGGACTTAAGGGTATGAATTTTGAAGTCAATAATTAATCAATTTAATACCCTTATTTTGATTTTCAAATAAAATTCAAATCATGAATCATGACCACCTAAAGCCTAATCTTTTCAAAACTAATTAAGATACTCACTTAAGTCTTAAGGGCTTAGTAGTGCCTTAGGTTAAATCAAGTTTCATTTAAATAAGGATTAGAAAAGTAAACATCATTTAAAATTAAAACATCTTTCAAACACTACAAGCCCAATTATAACCAAAATTTGGCTAAGTGTTCCAATAACACTAACTTGTCTCTTTAAGGGTCTTCACCCACATAATTTTCAAAATTAAATTACATATGATAATTACCTTACTCTTAGAGATAATTGAGACATCAGCTCACTGAGCATTAAGGATATTTAGAGGACAAATTATTAAGCAACATAATAAGTTTAAAAGAACTTAGGATTTTCCACCAGACAGCGAGAGAGTAGCACGGACCTGTTTCTTTCTCTAAATCTGTTGGATATCTTGAAGATCTGAATATCTTGAAGATCTACTAAGCTTAATATGTTTCGCTTGACAAAGTCATCCTTAATTAAACTCTTAAGGACCCACCAAGATATGACATAGGGATAGGAAAACTACCTGTTAGGAAGACTACCAAAACCTTACTTTTTGTCTCTATATAAACTACCTTAACATGTATTTTGAGTTTCAGGTGGTGGAACGAGAAGACTCGCTAGGTACGCTTTTACAATTTTCAGCGTTGTCTTTCTTCTACTTTCATACTGTGCTTTCATACCTTCAAACTTGCATGTCACCTTGCATGAAAACTAAGACTATCAGGATAGCCACAAAACCAAAATAAAAAACAAAACTAAAATTAACCAAAATAAAATTCACCGCCACAACATTTAAAATATAAAACAACTCAAAATTTAATCACAAATATCACAAAAATAACAACTACAACTAAATTAAGACATCTCTATCGGATGATTGGGAATCCCTCAGAGGAGGTAACCTACTATTGCTAACGAGGCTTCCCACAATCTAAATGAAAGTATGTTATTCATTAAGTTGAGTTTATTAAATTCATTTGGATTAAGTGAATTCAATATAAAATAGTGGTACCAGAATGAGAGTATGATCCTAACCGGTGTTTCTCTAATCAACTTTAATATGCCACATATAATTTAAAGAACTTCAACCATAGGTCCATCTGATTTGGCATCATAAGTTGACACACTAGAAAACTCAAACTCGTCTCAGCAAGGAGTTTGGAGCTAGCATGGTGGGCAGCACGGCCATCTTCAACAGTAAAACTTGTCTTCCCCAGCTAAACCAATCTTCCTTCCTTAGATATAAACAACAAAGCCATCAGACTTCGAGGTTATTTCCTCGTGCAATGTAAATCTTCACCTTATCTTTAGGCCTTTGTACAACCCTGCTATATAATATAAGCCCTAATTTGTCTTAGGATTTTGAGGATGTCATTCATTACGACCTAAACCCTTACATCTTCCAGGTTATTTGTGTGATCGTTGCACACGAATGTAAGCTCTAACTAGTAAAATTAACAGAATGAAACACCTAAATATTTCTCCTTAAAACTGAAGTCAAACATTAGGATAGCTTGGGAAGTCACCGGGATTCTCCTATGTATCCATGACATCCCTTAGTTCTTCCTTTTTTGAATTCTACAATAAAATGTCCAAATTTGAACGAATCCCCTTTCACACCTCTACGTCCGATTTCGTTGAAAAGTCCTATCCTTTGAAATTCCTTAAAGATAATATTTCCTGATTTTTATCGAGTCTTCTTAGGTGACTTCGATCATTTAAGATGTAATTAACTATAGGGGCTTGCCCTTATAGGAAGCATGTCCGAACCCAGCTTAAAATAAACCCTATTTAATCCTTTATCATGTATTCCTTTGTTTATTTGATCGAGCCTCATCCTCAAGTCTTGGTTTTATCCTTTAGGATAGATACAGGATTTGAGGTACAACGCTCTTTCATTTAAACTATGAAAAATATGGGATCAGTTTGATTACATATATATTTTTTTTAAATTAAATATATATAAAAATTAAAACGTCCTTCCAAAGTGTGTGACGGGATTTTGATTCTAGTGATCGATAACTTCTTACGAGCAACTCCCCAAACCAAAAATAGCGCCGACAAGTGATTAAAGTCTATCATTATGCAATTATTGTTATTAAAGATCCTAACACATGAAAGGTTTTTAAAGTTAATGAAGATTGTCAGAAACATTATTATGAAAGGCACATACCTCAATTTAAAGATGTTTTATTGTTAAATCAACTTAACTAAACAAATGGTGTGTCAGGCTGACGACGTTAAACCAAGCTCATTGCTGGAAACAACCCATACATATATGTCTATGTATTACTATTTTGTTTGATAAGTGTTTTATATATTAGTAGATAATTAATAATCCTACATAATTACATTTATTATAAATTAAGTCAAATATTGGTATTACAGAAAAAGTTAGAATTAAATTGAACGAAAAATGAAAGTCACAAAATTTTGGCGAATGGTGTCGAAGGCGCCAGAATGGGCCCCCACAGTGCCCAAGAAAACGAACCTCAGAATCGACAAAGCCAATCGGGAGTGCCGACGGTGCCGACAGTGGTTTGACGGTTCAGACAAATTTTGGCAAACTTTGGCAGAATTTTGCTCTATAATAACCGCCAGGAAGTGTTTTTAAAGTCCTAAAAACTTCCTAGGATGCCTAGAAACATCTTACTTTCGGATTCCATGGCTTCCATTTCTAGAAATGCTTCAAGTTATGGAGTTTTCAATAGATGAATGTTTATTGGTTTCGACGTGCAGAGATTATATAATAAATTTATAACAAAGAAGAGATTGATCAAGGAGAGAGGATTTGTTAATCATGGATTGACCAATCCAAGTGCTCCGATTGACAAGATCATTTTGTAAAGTTGATGGGAAGTTCTGTGTTACACTACCACTACGGTAATTGTGCTTGAAGTGAAGGAGTTCTACACAAATCTACATGGAATTACCCAAAGAGTTTCCTTCGTACAAGGTAAGGTTGTACCATTTACTCATGCGAGAATTAATGAATTGTGTATGATAGAAAATGTTTCAATCTATCATTATACAAATTTTATTCCTACGCTAGATTTTATGCAAGATGTTTATAATTTTCTGATGGATGAAAGTGAGATGTTGGAAGTACGAGATGAAGGATATATTAGTTTTCCTGCTTCATAACTTAATCTAATCTTGAAGCAGTGGCATTTCTTTATTTGTGCAAAATTACTCCCTACTATGAAGATTAGTAGAGTCACCAAGGAAAGTGCTATTTTAAACTACTATATTAAAATAAAAAAACTTATTGATTTAGGATCAATCATATTTAAATCTGTTATGGGTATCATTATGAATGGGCCAATTTATGGACTTGAGCATCCTTCTACATTTTTTATGATTTGCAGTCAATCTCAAGTGCCATGTGAAAGTTTGGAAAAAGTTCTACTACAATGTGAGCACTTGATCCCTATTGATGATCAACATGTTAGTAATAGAAATGAAGTACTAAATGCTATTATGGATCTTTCTTCACATGCTTTAACTCCATTAATAACACCAATAGTAGGAAGTTTGCTTGCTTTGAAGAAGAAATTGATGAAAATTGAAATGGAACTTTAGAGCATTATGAATGCAATGGGAGATCTTAAGTACTTTTTTGATCACCTTGATTGGAGAATGAAAGAAAATTTTGATCATGCTAGAACTTTTGAAGCAGGATTAGTTTGGATGTTTAAGGAAAATGGATGGATCGAAGAAAATTCAACAGATCAATTCCCGTACCGATCTTTTTATAACCTATATGTTCATTACCAATTCATGGGAGATATTAAAAGAAGGTGAAAGCACTGAAGATTAAGAATATTTATGTATTTGAGGTAATTGTGTGGATTTGATTTGATTTGGTTTGGTTTGTTTTTGCTTTAGAATTATGAACTTTGATTATGTGTATAGCTTTGTCTCAACATTTAGTGTTGTGGCTTGATTTCAATGTTGATTTATAATTTAGTTTAATTTTTGTGAAATGTTTGTTTATGAATTATTGTTAGATAAAAATTTGTGTGTAAAAATACTAAAAAACATTGGAGTAAATTAAAAGGAAATTGAAAATTTGAAAAAATCAAAATAATGAATTTCGGGCTTTCAGCGCTGACAATGCTAGCATGGGCGCCGACGACGCCTTTGACCCAAGAGCAGTAATAACCCCTTTAGTTCACGATTTTGACCGCAAAACCTCCATTTTTACCCCTAAAGTCACTTTCAACCTTTGGTTTTCATACTAAGGGCTTGATTTTGGGGGTATTTGAGGAGATTTAGAGGCAAAGGAACTTTGGATTTCATTTTCTCTAAGTAAGAGCTACACTTTAAAGTAAAATTTTCTTATATTCACCAAAGATTTTTCTTACGTTGCCTAGATCCGAAAGTTTTGTTTTTTTTTGAGAGATTTTCAGAGAATGCTTTGGTGAAAAACTTTTACTTAGTGGATTTAAGTTTAAAGTGTTTTACATTTTGATTTTTGGAATTTTGGAATTTATTCGGATTTTTATCAAAATTTTTTAGATTTCCTTTGGCACCTAGATCAAGCAAAAAAAAAAAGAATATGATAAGAAAAAGTTTCTTAGCTTTAAAGCTACTGCTCGATTACAAAATCTTCGAGAAAATAAAACGTGATTCCGGATCGAGGTTTCAAAAATTTGGGAGGACAAGTTGAACGATTGATTATCGCTCGGCAGTGGGAAAACTTCTGCTATTTTACTGCCGATGTGATAGCTGGGATAGTTATGGAATTTTATGCCAACTTTTTGGAGGCTTTTGATGATTTTGTTTTTGTTTGAGGAAAAATGATGGAGTTTACTGCAAGAAAACTAAGTGAGTTTTATCAGTTAGAATATTTTTATAGATGCTAGTACATTCATTCCTGTCACAACAGAGGCCTTAGATGAGGTTATTTCTTTTCTGACTGGTGAGAAAGGGGCTTGAAAAGTAAAAAATGGAGTTAAAGTCAATTTTCCCCTTTCTATGTTAAATGTAGTGTATAAAGCCTGACATTATCTTTTTTTTGGGAGGATGATTCCAACAAGCCATCATAGTGAAGTGATCAAGGATAAAGCCATCCTGAACTACTGTATTCAACAAGTGATGGATATAAATGTAGGCTCTATCATTTATATGAACACTCGATCTATTGCTCTAGGAGAGACCACTGTTGCATTGGCACACTCTGCTTTCATTTATATACTTTGTGAGCATGCAAGAGTTGATTTTAAACCTGATGAGGAGAGCATTGAGCCTCAGAGACTGATTGGGCCTACAAACATTAAGACTTATGAGTCCCATGTTGATTGGAGATCTGGAAGTAAGGCTAGGGATATTCATTCAACTTATAGGAACCCTACTTTTAGTATGCCTACTTCAATTAACCCAAGTAACAGAGAGTTATTGGACCAAATGATGATTCAGCAGGGAGATATTTTGAGGATGAAGCATAGGATACAAAACATGTAGGCCATAAATGCTCATACAGATGATTTGATTCACTAGAAGTTTGAATATGATGCTGCTTATGATGATGCATTAGTGAAATACCTAAGGGGTGATCATACAGTTCAGTTCCCTATTCACCTTATTTATACTCCATATCAGCAGCAGAAGTTAGATGTTAATGATGAAGAAGATGATGACTGGTGATCTTTTTATTATTTTGTTTATTTGTGTTGTATTTTATGATTGTATTGTTTGTTTTGTGATAATGTTGAGACTTTGTTATTATGTTGTAATGTGAAACTGTAATATGTAAAACTGTTTTCATTTTTAAAATTTAGTTTAGTTATGTTGTTAGTTTCAACACTTTGTTATATGATTTGTAATTAACTCTTTCTCAGCAAATTTTATATATATTATGTGCAATTTAATGTTTTAAGTCTTGTAGTTTTTCATATTAGCACCTGTAGTATTTCAAAATTTATTTGTGAAAATCAAGATCTTCAATAGGTATGAATTTTATTTATGTATTTAATGCTTTCTTTCACCCTTTTATTTTAAAGTTCTTCATGTAAATCTTTGAAAAAAATTTAACTTTGGGGGGGGGGGGATTTTCAAAAATTTTAAATTTAACATGACCTTTGATATTAGAGGCTAACTTTGGATAACTATATTTATGTTTCTAAATATGTAGTAAATTTAAGTAAAAAAACTTTTCAATAATAATGGTTAATTCTAGTGACTAAGATATTTGGTAAAACAGAATATGACTATGTTTTTATATTTTAAGTAAAGGAATTTGTATTTTTGAAGTATTCAAAATCTTAAAAAATTCATGTAAAAAGAATATAATTAAACTTTATGCAATTTTTAAGTTAATATAGATTTGTTAAGTGAGGAAATGTAAAAAGCTTTTCACTTTAAGAAGAGGATAGTGAAGCTCAAAATCATTAAAGGCTATCCAGATCCAGTAATCCTCACATACATAAAAAAAAAGAGAAGAAGAAAGGAAAAAAGAAAAGGATTAAAAATTAATTTGAAAGGTAAGGAAAAAGGAAAAAAGATGTGGGGAGAATCTTGAGGAGATGCTTAATTAAAAATTGGCTTCACTTGAATCAAGTTAAGGAAAGAGACTTGGACACATTTTCTAAACTTTTTTATTTGAGTATTAGCTTAATGATAAGTAAAGTTTTATGAAGTTCTTTTTCATATGAATTTTATAAGTGACTTTAATATGAAAAATTGAAATTTCTCTTGAAAGAAATAAAGGATCAGAAATCTTAGACTTAATTACTGAATATCCTAGCACCTTTAGTATTAACTGGAGTTGTTTTGAACTTTTCTTAAGTTATACTATTATGTTGAGAGAACTTAAATATGGAAGACTAGAAGTTAAATTCTTTACCATAAGTCATATTCTTATGTAGTAGAGGAGTTACTTGAGGACAAGAAACATGTAAGTTTGGGGAATTTTGATACACTGAAAATATATGCATTTTTAGACTCATATGTTATACTTATTTTTGGTGATATTGCACCTTAATGGAAGATATTTTGATGTTTTCTTGCAGGTTATTGATTTTTATGATATAAAGAAAAAAGGAAGCAAAAAGGATGGAATTTGGAGTCAAAATGACATTTTTGAAGTAGTACTCAACGCAGACCGCGCCAAGGGCAGCGCCGACCATGCAAAACAACAGAAGAACTGAAATTTTTACTCAGCGCCAACGACGCCAAAGACGGTTCAACCATTGTTTCTAGAAGGTTCAATTTATTTGGATGATTTTTTAAGAGTTTTTGGAGGCACCTCTTGGAGAACCGTCCTTGGGCTTTATTTGGGGCCCAAATTCATCAAGAAATGAACTCCTTTTTGCTCCAAGTCATTCCACCACGCTCAATTTTCATCATTCTTCATAATCCATCTTCATTTCACCATCATATTGGAGCACATTAGTGATTTTTCTTTTATAGTTTAGAATTTGTGTGGTCATATTTAGTGTGAAACTTTCTGTAAGAGTGTTAGAGAAGGAGAAAAGTGAGAGATATCTGCTTCCTACTTTTCTAAAGAAAGGCTACAAGAGATTTGCTTTGAGAAAGAGAGGATTGTGAGATAAGTTGTGTCTTTTATTTTTAGTGTTGTGTAAACTTTCTTTTATATATGAAATTTGTGTTTTGTTGTGTCTTTCCCATGAAGTCCGAGTAGTTCTCACTATCTTTCTCCCTACTCTGAGATATGGTGAAATGAAGAGATAATATGATGTGCCAATACT
>NW_018220550.1:15261-16804 GCF_001263595.1 Phalaenopsis equestris
TTGTAAAATAAATTGTGATGATTTTTCAACTTCAAACTTAAGTTACATTTTGATCTGCCCAATTGAATTGTTAAAATATGTTGTGAAACATATGATCTAGAAAATAGAGTATGAGTTTTACAATAGAGTGAGGCTCACATTTGATTTCATGGAAGAGAAATTCGTTCATGGAATTAAATGTAAATAAATAGGGAAATATTCTTTGTTAGGTGTAGAGTTGGAGAATCTTTAGGGTGACAGACTAAAATCCTCAATTAAATTTTAGTGTTTAAAAACTAAAGCGAAAGTTAGCCTTCAGTTGAAGGGAAGTGGGAGCTCTGGAGTGGGATCTGGTATCCTCCTAGCCTAGCCACAGATTTTGGGACTAAACCTAGGATTAGCCAATGATTTTCTATGCACTATATATAGGTAGAGAATTATAATTGATTCTATTTGGCATAATACATATTATAAACATTTATCTAATGTCATTACACCAGAACCTCATTGTAGTGGGAAGGATGCTTTTTCACATAAGAAATCTTCATTACATACTAATAGTTAGTAGATTAATATTTACTTTTTAAACTTTGCATTTCTGTATTGCTAATAGTTAAGTACTTTAGTTTTGATAACATCTAAACATTCAAAAATAGTGCATTGATTTTGTTTGATTTTATGTAAATTTCCTAGTATAATTTATGATTGCTAATTTACACCTTCCTTGTGTGATCGATATTTGGGGCTTAAATTGAAAGTCCTTTATTACTTGATAACGATACGTATACTTGAACATAATCCAATTATTAATTGCCTATAATTATATATATTTTACAGAACTTACTTTTCATACAAGGATCATGTTTTTGGTGTTGTAGTGGTGTCAACTTCATAAATCCATACATATAAAACATTGGGATCAAGAGCCAACCTTTAGCTAACAAAGTGGCAAGGCACTCTATATCCTACCTATTAAATCTTATCAAACATAAGAAATTCCCTATTATATGTACAATCAAATTGACTGAACAGATCAATTTGCCTACTATCATCTAAGTGCAGTGGAAACCACCCTCTTAGCCTTTTGTAAAGGTGAATAGTAATGGCAGCTTCTCAGAACTTGGTTCAACAGTGGGGGGAGTTTCAGTAACCAAGATGAAAAGTGTATTCTCATCTTTTCTGCACCTACTCTGGCTGAATATAATCTTGTTATTGAAATCATTATAGTGTACTGGGCTATTAGACTGGCAAGCATGTCTAATTGGAATCATCTTTGGGTGGAGGTGGACTCTTAAAGCCTACTTCTGCTCTTGAATGGTGCTGAAACCCCCTCCTGGAAACATTCTCAATGGCTGTAGAAGATCAACACCATTAAATCCTCTCTCATGGTTCAAGCTTCTTTCATTTATAGAGAGGAAATGGTCCAACCAATTGGCTAGCTAGACTAGTCCTTTCTACTACTATTGTCAATGTATCTTCTGCCCCTCCCACTCCTCTTCTTTTCCTATTATAGGGAGACCTTTTGGAGGTCCCTCATTTATATATATATATCATTGGAGTAAAT
>NW_018220550.1:16887-17706 GCF_001263595.1 Phalaenopsis equestris
CCTGGCCCCTAGCCGGCGGCTGTCCGCCGCGGCTTCCCCTCACCACCGGTTGCACTTCTCTGGCCGGCTCGACAGCAAGGTTCCAATCGCGATGTTAGAGACGGAGGCGGAGGCAGAGTGCAGAATTTGGGAGTTCAGCGGCGTTGCGTTTCCTCTTCTCCATGGCTGGTGAGATCTTTCCTCTCTGCTTCTCTCGCAATCTCTTGCGTCTTTGCGATCTTGTCTTTGGGGTTTCTGCAATCTGCGTTTTCCTTTGGGTTCCTCGGATTTTCTCGCATTTTCTTTCGCAATGCCTCCCTCTCGGTCTTTTGTTGATGCGATTTTAGAGGGAGGTGGGGCGATCTCGAGCTCTACCGATTCCTTTCTATTTCCTCAAGGTTTTCATGATTCTCTCAATATTGGTGGTGATTACTCCTTTGTGAAAAAACTAGAGAAGAAGAATGGAAATTTGGCTATGTTTATTTCTCATGTTGAAACAAATGTGTTGGCTTCCTCTTGTCATTTTGCTTTGGTTGGGAAATTTTCTTATGGCCATCCTAAACTTGAGCTCATTAGAAAAGAGATTGATCTTCTTAAATTGAAGGGTTGGTGGAGAATAGGGGTTTTGGATGGCAAACATATCTTAATCCAGCTTGCTAATGATGAGGATTATACCATGCTTTTTGCGAAACGTTTTTTGAAAATAGAAAATAGATTTATGAAATTCAGGAAGTGGTCTGTTGATTTTGATCCGAAGTTAGAGCTTCCGATTTTACCAGTTTGGATCCGTTTTCCGGGGTTAAAGCTGCATCTGTTTAACCATGAAGTTTTATTTTCTCT
>NW_018220550.1:19896-39178 GCF_001263595.1 Phalaenopsis equestris
TCCATAAACTCCAATAAGTCTCCTGGTCCTGATGGATACTCTTCTGCTTTTTATGTTAAGTGTTGGGATATCATTAAACAAGAAGTGGTTAATGCTATTCAAAGTTTTTTTCTGAAAGAAGACCCTGGTAATTACTTCAGCTCTACTTTTATTGTTCTCATTCCTAAAGGGCATGACAAAATTACTTGGGATAATTTCCGACCTATTTCACTCACTACCGTTATCTCTAAGGTTTTAAGTAAAATTATTGTCACAAGGCTGCACCCTTTTCTTGGGAAAATTATATCTCCTCAACAATCTGCTTTTATAAAAGGTAGAAACATTACTGATAATATCTTGCTTGCTCAAGAATTGATTGAAGATCTTGACAAAAAATGCAGAGGTGGGAACATGGTCTTTAAACTTGACATAAGAAAAGCCTTTGACACAATAAATTGGGACTTTATTCTAAATATCCTTAAAGCTAAGGGCTTTAAAGAGGATTTTTGCTTACTTATTAAGAGATGGTTAGCCAATAACCACTACAGCATTCTTATTAACGGTAAATCTTTTGGTTTCTTCTCCGCTGCTAGAGGAATTAAGCAGGGAGACCCCCTCTCCCCTACCATCTTTATTATTGCTTTTGATTACCTCTCGAGACTCATTAACGGGTTGCATCAGACTCATCCTCACTTTCAATACTCTCATAAATCAAAAATTATTATTAGTCACCTGGCTTATGCAGAAGATGCCATCTTGTTTTCCAATGCTAGTAAGCCTCCCATCAAAGCTATGATGAATTTGCTCAAAGATTTTCAAGATGGCTCTGGCCTACTCTTTAACCTGGATAAGTGTTCCATTTATTTTGGCAGCAAGGTAAATCAAAACATTTATAAGTGGGCTTCTGTTTACACTGGTTGCAAGATAGCAAAGCTCCCTCTGAAATACCTTGGGATCAACTTGCTAAGGGGAAGGAGGAAACAAAATCAAATGGATAACGTGGTGGAGACTATCAAATCCAAAATCAATGATTGGAGAAACAATTTCTTGTCTAATGGGGGTAGGCTCACTCTCCTTAAAAGTGTGATATGCAGTATTCCCTTATATTCTATGCAAGTGCTGAAAATAAGGAAAAGCACTCAAAATACTCTTGAAGTTCTCTTTAATAAATTTCTTTGGCGTGGGAATAGATTATCTAAAATTTTGGCTAGTTAAAAGAAAGTTTGTAAACCTTGTAAGTCAAGGGGGCTTGGGTTTAAAACCCGTAAAGAAATTATTGATATTAATATGTGCAAACTTTGGTTCAAATTCGAGCCCAAGATTCTCTTTGGTCTCAATTTCTTTTACACAAGTATTGCACTCATGTTCACCCTTTCTGTTGCTTCCTAGCATGTGGGTGATTCCAAAATTTGGAAAGCTATCACTCTTGCTCGGGAGGTGGCTTCCCACTTTATTTTTTGGGATATTGGGGAAGGAAATGTCTCTTTCTGGAATGATCACTGGAGTGCTTCCCAGCTGTCAAGTTTACCTCATTCCATCTCTGATGAAGATCTTATGGTTAGGAATTGCTAGATTAACGGAGAATGGAATATCGCTAAGTTATGGACTCTTATTGGTGAAGAAGCTACTTCCATTGCTAACATCCCTATTAATACTGCCTCTAGAGATGTTCCCATGTGGAAACTACTTTCTAATATCTCTATCACTAAAATGCTATACACTCAACTCTACAACCATCCTCAATGGTATTGGAGTAAATATACTTGGCACCAATTCATCTCCCCTTCTATCTCTTTCTTTATTTGGAGATTGTTTCATAATCTTCTACCTCTTGATGACATCCTTAAAATGAAGGGTTTAAAGTTGGCCTCTGTTTGTTATGTTTGTAAGCAAGAAGCTGAATCTCTCCCTATGATTGTTCTGTGATTTATTTGGGTTGGAAGAAATAGTCACAAGTATGAGAACTCACCTCATACCCCCCATAATCTGGTTGCTCTTATTGTTGCCAACTTCCTTAAAGCCTCTAATGCGTTGGGAGGTAATATTTCTCAGCAGTGCAATGTTCATAGACCAACCTTAATTAAGTGGTCTCCTCCTTTCCCTGGGTGGATTAAGGGAAATATTGATGGCAGTTTTAATGGTGAGAAGTCTGGAATTGGTGGTTTATTTCGAGATGCTAGTGGTCAGTGTCTGGTTTTCTTTGCTTCACTATGCTTTGCATCTTCTCCTTTGGAAGCTAAAACTAAGGCTATTTTGGGTGCTCTACAAACTGCCATTTCCCTTGAATTTTCTAATCTCATTATTGAAACTGATTCTCAAGTTCTTTTTCACACTTAAACGGGCAAGGTAAAGCCTCTTTGGAATATGATGATTTTGATTAATTGAATATGTTGTATGGTGGCTAGCTCTAATCTCTCTATTCAGTATAATTTTGTTAATCAGGAAGGAAATAGGTCTGCAGATTGGTTGGCTAAACATGTGTATAGTGACATTTATATTGGGCAAAACCCCCCTCCCCCCTCTTCAATTTGATTTATGGTGATATTATTGATGTCCCCTATTTACGTGCTTGAGGTTGTTGTGCTGCAGGGTTTTGATGACTTGTTTTATCCCATTCTCAGTTGGATCTTTCCTTTTGCTGGGTGGTGTACATCAAGCACTTATATATGTTTTGTTTGGAAGCAAGAGAAGAGGACTGTTACCTTGTTACAATTTTGCGCTTAGATTGGAAGTTTGTGCAGTTGCAAGATAGTTGGACTTACAGATTGCATAGTTCCATTTTACACTTTTCCTACAAGTTCATTCTTGGAATACTACTTTTGTTTGACATATCTTTTTGGGTTACATGTAATCTTGGAAGTGATAGTTTGTTTTATGTCCTTTTGGTATGGTGTTGTATGTGGACTTAATTACAACACCATACAAAATGATATCTATCTTTTTGCTTTTTAGTAGGGATCCTCCTTTCCTCCTAAAATTATACTATCTTTATTATCATTAACGCGTAAGGAGCCACGAGTTGCTCTTTCAATCCAGAACACTTTTGCACATTTTTCACCTCCTTGCTTCATAGTTAAAAATTTACCTAGCTTTTTCTTTGGATTAATTTGTTTGCTTTGTTTCAAAGTAGGAATCACTATTAAGGAAATTAAGCATATAATCACATACATCGCAGTTTACATATATATAGAAAGTCAGGATCAAGTTTTTGGCACTGTTTATGGGGAAAAAATAAAAGATTATAATAAAAAAAAGTTCTTAGAAAGCAAAATTTCTATTTTTACAAAGTCTTCTTTAAATTTTAAGATTTATTATAGGAATATTGTAGTGTTGTTTTTTAATTAAATTCTTGTTTGTATTTTTTTTATTTTTATTTTTATTTTTATTTTATGTGTTTTATAGTAATGTATGTGTAGTTCATGTTCTAAATGACTAGTGCCCTACGATTTGCCTTACAATTCTAAATTAGAAAGAATTATTACAAAAATAAAAAAATTAAAAATTACCGAAAAATTTCAAGAAATGACAAATCAAAATAATCAAAATGACGAAGAGTTTAAAACCTTAAGAGATTATGCAAACCCTACAGTGGATGAACTTCATTGTAGTATTAAAAAACTCGTTATAGATGCTAATTTATTTGAGCTTAAACCTACTATTATCCAAATGGTATCAAAGAATCAGTTTGGGGGAGCACCAACTAAAGATACAAATTTACATCTTGATAATTTATCTATAATTGTGTGCTACATTGAAAGATGATGGTATATCAGATGATGCTATAATACTTAGATTATTTTCTTTTTCACTGAGGGATAAAGCTAAGATAAGTTTACATTCATTATCACCTGGATCTATTGGAACTTTGGGTGATTTAGCAAAAAAATTCCTTGCTAAATATTTTCAACCATCTAAACTTGTCCATCTAAAATTGTGAAGCTTAGAAATGATATTTCATATTTTTTTTTCAGTTTAAAGGAGAATCTATTTATGAAGCATGAGACGATTTAAAGAACTCTTAAG
Organism: Phalaenopsis equestris; assembly: GCF_001263595.1. NCBI lineage: Eukaryota > Viridiplantae > Streptophyta > Magnoliopsida > Asparagales > Orchidaceae > Phalaenopsis > Phalaenopsis equestris. Next base: position 23,899 of record NW_018220550.1, read on the forward strand.
AAAGTGTCCACACCATGCCTTACCAGATTGGTTAATAATTCAAACTTTTTACAATGGATTAGTTGGATCTATTAGATCTATTATTGATGCCACTACTGGTGGTTCATTGATCTCAAAAGCAATTAATGACACTTATGCTTTAATTGAAGAGATGGTTATAAATAAAATTTTTAATGGCCTTCAAAAAGGGTAAATCTTAAGAAAGTAGCCAATGTTAATGAAACTGATATTTTGCCATGTTAGCAAATAAAGTTGCTGTAATTTCAGGGAAGTTATACCAATTTGGAATGAATTTTTCTCAAACATTTTCCATGGTTGAAGAGATTTCATTAAGGAAAATGGTAGATTCTCAAGCATCATTAGAAACTTTGAAAGCCATAAACAACAAGAAGAATAACCCATATTCAAATTCTTATAACCTAGGTTGAAAGAACCATCTTAACTTTAATTGGAATAATACTTCGGGTTGTAAAAATCAACAATGTGGGAACAACTAATTAAACCTTTTTGGAAAATGTAACAACTAAGAGAATACTAATTATAGACCTACATAACCTCCAGGTTATAATAATAATCCACAATTTAATAAGATTAAGTGGTGTTACAAATGGGAAATCAATTACAAAGTCAGTAAGTTATAATTAGAAATATTGAGAACCAGTTGGCACAAATAGCAAGTTCATTAAGTAATAGATCCCAAGGAATACTTCCTAGTAATACAAAAGTAAATACAAAATGTCAAAATAAAGAGAAAGTAAAAACCGTTCAACTTAGCAGCATAAGAGAATTGGAAGGTAGAGTTCAAAAAGATACTGAAGTAGAGAAATAAGAGATTGAAGAACTTAAAGAGGACGCTCCAAAAGGTTTAGAGAGAGATATTTCCCCACTTAAACTTGACTTGGAAAAACTACAACCTCCATTTCCTCAAAAGCTCTAACAACCAAAGTTAGAAAAGCAATTTTCAAAATTTATGAAAATTTTTAGAAAGCTTACAACTAATATTATATTTAATGATGATCTAGAACAAATGCTAAGTTCTGTTAAGTTTATGAAGGATATTCTTAATAGGAAAAAGGTAGTTCGAAGAAAATGAAACTCTTGCATTTAGTGAGGAGTGCAGTGATATAATTCAGAAAAAGCTTCCTAATAAGCTTAAATATTCTGGTACCTTTACAATTCTATGTGCAATAAGAGATAAATTTTATGGGAAAGCTTTATGTGATTTAGGTGAAAGCATCAACCTTATGTCATTATAAATATTTAAGAGATTGGGATTAGGAGAAATAACCCCTACTACTGTAACTTTGCAGTTAGTAGATCATTTAATAACCTATCCTAAAGGATTTATAGAAGAAGTCCTAGTAAAAGTGGATCAATTTATCTTTCTTGTTGATTTCATTGTACTAGATATGGAGGAAGATAAGGAGATACCTATCATTTTGGGGAGACCTTTCCTATCTATAGTAAAAGCAATGATAGATGTGCATAAATGAGAATTAACTATGCATGTCAATGATCAAACAATTACTTTTAGTATCTCCAAATCAATGAAACACCCTGCAAAAGGTATAGATGATGAATATTATCGAGTGGATGTGATAAGATATTTAAGTGAATGTCATTTCAAAGAAACTTATGAAGAGAAATCTGAAATGAAAGAGCTAGAATGGAAGCAAGAAGAAGTATTAGATCAATATGAAGATTTTTATAAGGATGATTCAAATTATTTTTGAGAATTATTAGATCAATATGAAGATTTTTATAAGAATGATTCAAATTATGTTTGAGAAAGTTTTAAAGTCTTGGACACGACATAAAAAGATAAATCTTTTTGTCCATCAAATGAAAAACCTTCTAAGCTTGAGTTGAAGTTACTTCCAGATTATTTGAAGAATGCCCTTATAAGTGATTTATATACATTACCCGCTATCATTTCCTCAATATTAACTATAAAAGAAGAAGAGAGTTTGATGAAACCTTTAAAGAGTTACAATAAAGCCTTTGGATAGACAATTACTTTATAAATGGAATCAGTCCTTCAATTTGTATGCATAGAATTCATATGGAAGAGAACTGCAAACTCAGAGCTGATAAGAATTTAACTATTATAAAAGAAGTTGTTATGAAAGAAATTTTTAAGTGGTTAGATGTTCGAATTATCTACCCTATTTTAGATAATGCATGGGTTAGTCTGATTCTCTCTGTTCCCAAGAAAGGAGGAGTGACTGTGACTTTAAATGAACATGATAAGTTAATGCCCACAAGACAAGTCACAGGATGAAGAATATGCATTGATTATAGAAAATTAAATCTCGCCACTAGGAAATATCGTTTTCCACTACCCTTTCTAGATAAAATGCTAGATAAACTAACTGGGCATAAATACTTTTCTTTTCTGGATGGATATAGTGGTTATCACCAAATATAAATAGCTCCTGAAGATCAAGAGAAAATAACTTTTGTCAATCCTTATAGTACATTTGCTTTTAGAAGAATGCCATTTGGTTTATGTGATGCACCTGCTACACTTCAAAGACGTATGATGGCTATTTTTTATGATTTAATTGAAAAAGGGATTGAAGTTTTTGTGGATGATTTTTAAGTGTTTGGAACTTTATTTGAATAATGTTTAGAACATTTATCAAAAGTTCTTAAGCAGTGTGAAAAAAAAAATTAGTCCCTAATTAAGAAAAATGTCAATTTATGGTAGCAGAAGGAATAGTTTTTTGACATCAAATTTCAGAAGATGGTACATAAATAAATCCTGCAAAAATTTAAATGATTGCTAATTTACCTTACCCATCAAGTGTGAAAGAAATTAGGAGTTTTTTAGGACATGTTGGATTCTACAAGCGATGTATTAAAGACTTTTTGAAATTTGTTAAGCATCTAGGCCATTTACTTAAAAAAAAATATAATTTTTAATTTTAATAAAGAGTTCCTAAAAGATTTTGAATTATTAAAAGAAAATTTATTAACTATAGCATTTATTGTTTCACCATATTGGGGAAAACATTTTAAATTGATGTGTGATGCTAGTGAGTATAGTATTGGAGCTATTTTAGGGAAAAAGCATGATAAGATTTTTGAGGTTATCTACTACACTGGTAGAATTCTTAATGAAGCTCAAATTAATTATACAACAATTGAGAAAGAGTTTTTGGCAGTAGTATATGCTTTTGATAAACTTAGATCATACTTAATTGGAACTAAATGTATTGTGCATAAAGATCATTCTGCTATAAAGTATTTAATGAAAAAGAAGGATGCAAAACTAAGACTTATAAGATGAATTCTTCTTTTATAAGAATTTGACTTTGAAATAATAGATATAAAGGGAGCTGAGAATCAAATTGTCGATCATCTGTCCAGGCTTGAATTACATAAACCACTCATTTTTGAAAAATGAAATTGATGAACATTTTCTAGATGAAAAATTGTTGCATGTTAATGAGTGGCGTGTTCCATGGTATGCAGACATTTTCAACTTCATTGTTAGGGATATTATACCCTATGAAATGACATAACAATAAAAGAGAAAAATTTCTATTTGAAGTTAAAACTTATTTTTGGGATGACCCATTTTTTATGTAAACAAGGAAAAGATCTTATTATTCAAAAAAAAATGTACCATTAGAAGAAACACATGAAATTATCCAAAAATGTCATAATTTTTATTTTGAGAAACAATTTGATGTTGATAAAACAACAAACAAAATTTTACAATATAGATTTTACTGGCCTACATTCTTTATAGATGTTAACGCTTGTATCAAAACTTGTGATCAATGTCAATGAGTACGAAATACTTCTAGGAGAAATGAGATGCCTCACAATTAAGTGTTAGAAGTTCAGTTATTTGATGTTTGAGGATTAGATTTTATGCGACCATTTATACCATCTTTTGAAAATTTATATATATTGTTAGTAGTAGACTATGTAACCCAATGGAAAGAAGTTGTTGCTTTACCACGATGTGATGCTCAAAGTGTTGCAAAGCTTTTAAGAATGAAAAAATTCTATAGATTTGGGATGTCGAGAGTAGTCATAACTGATAGGGGAAGTCATTTCAGAAATGCAATAATGGAGACGTGATCCTGAGTGTTTATATGCAATAGTATAATAATATTTGCAATTTATAATCTTCACTTATCTTTTGTACTTTACAACAACACCAAAAACTTAATCATGAGAAAATAAGAATTTAACTTTTTAATTTATATATATATATACATTTTGGGATACTAAGCATACATATCGTTATCAAGTAATATAGAACTTTTTGATTAAGCCCTGAATATCGAACCCACAGGGAGTGTTGACAATATGCAATTCTAAATAACAAACTCTTAATTTCAAAAAGACAATTACATAAACTATAGATATTTTTACAGAATTTAAAATTCAATTCTTTTTGGTATATTTTTGGATATTTTGAGAAAATAGAAACAACTTCTAAATATAACTTGAGTTTATGCAAAAGAAAAGCACTGAATATGAAATATCTTTCTCTTTATCATGAAGTAGTAATAAGTATAGGAATTTTGTTGTGGAAGTATTCAAATTTTGTTGTGTCAAATAGGAGCAATAATATACTTTACCCTTATTAGAGATGCTTTAAATAACATTAACTAATTTAAAGTTTGAATAGTTCCGAAGACCAGCTAGGCAAGGAAGATACCAGCTCTCGCTCTAGAGTTCCCTAGATTCCCTCCATCTATTGGGCTAACATCTCTTATTAGAACCTAAAACAATAAACAAAGTTGGGGGCTTTAGCAAATCACTCTAAAGTCCTCTAACTCTACACCCTTTAAAGATTATTTCCCAATTTATTTGCACTAAAGTCCCAGCTCAGTTCTTACATGTTCTCACAACAAATTTTAACATCTAGATGGGCCAGATTAAGATGTAAATGAAGTACATGGAATTAAATCATCACAACTTCTTTCAACATTAAAGATTAATACTCTCCAAAATTTCCATCCAACACTTTAATTACTTATCATTTTAAGGAAAAACTTAAAGAAAACTACTCAGAATCCATGGAGAAAACAAAACCATACTTTAGTTTAAAAGTAAAAATCATTGTCAACCCAACAAGAAGTCTCAATTAAAACCAAAAGTAGTTTAAAAACAAAGATAAAAACTTATCTCAAATCCTCCACCGAACTCTTGAAGTTCCTTTGAATCTCTTCTCTCTTACAACACTCTTAACTCTCACAATAAAACTAAAACAAAAAGGATAAAGTATATTTGTGGTGCTTGAAAAATCTCTCCAAAAGTTCTTCCACGAACTATTTCAAGAACTTCTCAGGAGTCCCCCCATTTTTCTCTCAACTTCCTTCTTTTATAATTTTCCAAGAGGTTCTTTGGTATCTCTTCAAATGTGTCATGATTTGCTGTATTTTCCAAGGGAAGCTTGCTTTCACAAGTCTTTTAACCATATTTTCGTTTCTAGTGGTGATAACTATCCTCTTTAACCAATAAGTGCCTCAAATGTCTCTTCCAAATTTGGCAAAATGAACTAACCCGTTAATTAGCTTCCTCTGACACTCAAGCGCAGGGCCTCTGGCCCTTAGGCGTGGCCTTTTCTGTTTCACGAGTTCTTGAGCGTCGGAACTGGCGCTTAGGTCCCAAAATACGTTTGCACCATTTTTGCATTTTTGCTCCAAAATTGATCCTTTTTCACACTTTTTAGCATTTTTCAACTTTTTTACTTGTACTTGAAAGAAAAACACACAAATACCTTCCATTAAAGCACAATATCTCAAAAATAGGTATAAAAATTTCTCTAAAAAGACTATATATTTTAGGTGTATGAAGATGTTATTAAGGAAATATCATATTAACCATAGAATTATTATTGTTTATCATTCTCAGACAAGTGGTTTGGTTGAATTATCCAATCACAAAATCAAAAGAATATTTAAAAATTGAAATTGTGGCATGATCGGAGGATTCTAACTAAAAATTTTTAGCCAGGGCAATAAGTTTTGCTTTATAATGCAATGTTAAGACTCTTTCCAGGAAAACTTAAGTCGAGGTGGATCGGCCCATTTATTGTGATAAATGTTTATTAGTACAGAATTGTGGATATCAAAGATCCTAAAATTAATAAAATTTTCAAATTGAAAGGTCACAAGTTAAAATCCTACTTTTTAGTTGACTATCTTAAATTAAATGATTTTATGATGTTGGGTCAGCCAGAATAAGCACTCGTTACGTCAGACTGACAACGTTAAACCAAGCACTCGGTGAGAGGCAACCCATAGTTATCCTTGTCTTTGTTTTTATTGTTATGTTGTTGTGTGTGATTTAAAAATTTCTGGTAGTATTTTGAATATATAATGATTTAGCGATTATTCTAAGACCTATAAAGATGACTTAGCCATGTTAGAATGCGTATTTGAATGTTAAGTTGACCTGTGCTAAATTGAGCACCAGTTCTTAAGCGCCAATATCTGGTGCATAAGCGTGGCAGTTATAAAAACATGTGTAAATTTTGGTTTTTAGAAGTCTTACATGAGATTTGGTTGGCTCTAACATGGGAGACAGTTCTAGGATGTGTCTAAGAGTTATAAGAGGAGTTTAGAGCTTATAAATAGAAGGGTATGAGGAGAAGTCTCACCACACTTCCATTTAACCCTAAACTCTAAGTGAAAAGTGAGAGTTTTGGAAAAATTTCATATTCGAAGAGTGATTTAAAGAAGAAAGAGGAGGCAATGAGAAATAAGTTTGATAGTCAGAGTGAACAAAACTTAGATAACAGCTTCCTGGTCATTAGTATCGAACGAAAATAACTGAGAAAATCACTAAAATTGAGGCTGACGTGGGTTTAAATGAAGTAAAAGTGATGGAAGTTAACGCACATCTGGATGATATGCAATGGCAACTTAAGATGCAGTTTAGCCATACCAGTTTTATAGAAGAGGCAAATAAAGCTACGTATTTGAAGAACAAGTGGATTGAAGAAGATTCAACCATAGTTTTTAACCATCATCCGTTCTTTCAGATTTACATTGAAAACACTGAAGGAGAGACCAATGAAAGGCCAAAATTCATTCCACAAACTAGAGAATTAAATAAAGTTCATGGTTTAATGTTTATGTGTTTAGTGTTTGTTTGTTAATGTTAAGTGTGTTTTGTATGTTCTTAATGTGATGATTACCTAGTGATTGTGCTAATGAATTTTTGCATCTAAGACTATTTAGATTGAGAATTTATGTATTTAAAAATGTTTGTAATCATTTGTAAATGAATATAAGTGTTTTTTTTGTGAGAAATTTTGTTTTATTTTGCGTTGAATTGAATTAGTTAAGATTGGTGAATCTTGAGTAAGCGGAGAATTGAATGGGAAGAAAATAGTTATTAAAGAGTTATGAGACCATGTAGGTTTGGTTGACTTAGGCTAGGAGTGCATTTCACTTAAATTGAAAAAATTTAAATTTGTGCACTGGTGCCTAAGCGCCATGACCCCGGGCTTAAGCGCTGCATAAACTGAGAGATAGGTTCATAAGCGTCTAACCATTCACGCTTAAGTGTCAGTTCACATAAACCGGTTTGCAAATGGTTTTAAGTGACAAATCAGTCGAAAATCCTCCATTATTTGTGCTGGACGTCATCTTCTTCCTAGGATTTTCATGATGTAGGAGATAGGGCACACCCTATTTTGGAAATTTCTTTATGGTTTGGAGAAATAATTGCTAGATTTGATATCTTTGAGGTAAGAGCTCCACTTCTATGTAAAAATATTTTATTTTCACCAGGTATTTTGAGCACATTCATGAGCTACTAGAAAATCACTATTCTTGGTGGAAATTTAACAAAAATTTATGTAAAAAATGTGGATTTGGTAGTTTAAGCTTTTAGAAGTTAAGTTTAGTTATTTAGAATTGAATTTGGAATTTATTGTGAATTTTTTATATTTTTTGAGAAATGACACCAAGAATGAAGAGGAACAAAGTAAAGGGTTCATTTGATTCAAGCAAGTTTGTCAGTTTGAGAGCTCAGGATCGATACAGTGATGCACTACAATCAATAAAATTAATTTTTGAGCGGTGTTTTAAAAGTCTAGGAGGAGTTGTTGAAGATCTGATTGTTCGCCACTAGTGGGAGCAGTTTTATTTTTTTTCTAGTGTTTGAGTGATTTCTGTTGCGTGGGAGTTCTTTGCAAATCTCCCCGAAGCTGAAGAAGGAGTCATGGTAAGGGGAAAGAAAGAACTTTTTTCACCTGAGGTAATAAATCAGCTTTACCATTTGTCCCCGAGTACTTTATGTTTTTATTTGAATTATAGTCCTATTGAAGAGGAGATAGATGATATTATTCATCTTTGACTGCTGGAAGAGGAATTTTGAAAATTATAAATGAAAGGAGAGTTAACTTTCTACTTCAAACTTGGATGCCACTGTAGAGGCATGTAACTATTTTATTTCTTCTCATCTGCTGCCTACCAATCACCTTAGTGAAGTGACCCGTTATTTAGAAACTTTGAGCTACTGCATTCAGCGGTTCAAGCCTATCAACATTGGAGCTTTGATTTATGGATTCATTATCAGTTCTGTCATCGTTGCAACTACTGCAAGTTTGAGATTTGCATTCTTGATCTTTCCTTTATGCGAGCAGGCTGGAGTTAGATTTGATAAATGGGCGGAGATCTTGCAACCTCTTAAACCCATTACTAGTGTTAATGTGAAATCTTATTCACATCATTCCATTTTTTGCAGGAGAGGAGGAATTTGTAGTAGTTCTGTTATGTCTACATCGCAAGCTTCTACTTCTCACACTTCTACATCACGGGGTTAGACTTCTGGATCTTATTCTCAGTCACAGCTATTATAGAGGATATTTAATAATGTCATTTATACCACTAAAAAGGTGTTAAATTTAGAATATTTTGCTGAGCATATGAATGGATACGTGAGGAGACATAGTGATTATGAGGAGGAATACAACTCAACTATGCAGATCCTAAGGAGAGGTAATCAGGATGTGGCATTTCCTCAATATCCAAGATATTCACTATATGAGCTTACAGCTACTTGGCATAGTGATGAGAGTAATGTAGAGGATGAGGATGATAAGATTGGATCTATAGTTTTGTTTGATTTTTAGTTTTTTTTTGTTATGAACTGTGGATGGTGTGGTTATTCTATACTTTTTTGTTATATTTTGAGTTGTGATTGTTGATACTGTTAGTTTTTGTTTTGCTTTGTTTATTAGACACTATTGTGATGTATTTGTGATTTTGTGAGTAGTTATTATCTATGTGTGGTATTAATTGTGTTAATTGTGTTGTTTATTTTAGTTAGTTTGTTTGTGTTGAACTTAATTCTAGATTTTAGGAAGGTTTAGAATATAGCTATGTGAACTTAAAAGTTGCAAGTTTAAAATTTTCAATTTACTACCAGATTTTTCTTTATGTTGCAGTCATGTATGTTTGATAGTGTGTTTGTTTGCTTTAATGTTTTACTCCATTGCATAGAAGTCTAATGAATCTTTACATTTTAAGTAAATTAAAATTTGATCAATTTAATTTTTACTCCTATTTTTAATTCTTGTACTCGTATATTTAGGATGTAAAAATTCATGTTACCGTGTTATTTTTAAATTTTCTTTTCTGCCAATATTTATATATGATGTTAAAATGTTTTATATTATTCAAAATTTAAGTTTACGGGGGAATGAAAATTTATTTTAAAACTTGAAATTTATTTGTTCTCAAATGTATTTCAAATAAATTTGATTTTGATTTGAAGAAAAATGATCATTTATATGAAGTTATATTAGAGTGGGAAATTTTAAATATTGAAATGATTAAGAGAATTTAGTTATAATTTATAGTAGTGAAGAAAAACGTAAAGTTAAAAATTTTTAGTGCGGAAAATGCTAAGTATAATGGAATTATCTTTAGTAATAAAAATTGTATTTTTGAAAAATTTAGAAGATTTAGACTTTCATTTTCAAAACATAATTCTCTTTTGTTGAAAGTAATTTTTAAAAACTATTATTATGCCTTTAAGTAAAGGAAATATATCAACTCGTTGCTTTAGGAAAGGAAGAGTGGAATTCAAAATCATTATAGGTTTATCTACATATAGCAATCCTTGCCTGAAAAAGAAAAGAAAAAGAAAAATAAGAAAAATAAGAAAAATAAAAATGAAAAAGAAAAAGAAAAGAAAATTTGAAAATGAGAGGAGAAGCTTAAGGATTAGTGCCTAATCAAAAATTTGTTTCACATTTGATCTTTCTAAAGAATAAGACTTGAGAAACTCTAAAGCTTAAGGATATAGTATAATAAGTAAAATTATGCTTAAAAGAATTTTTTAAGTGGAGATGATAAAATACATAACTCTAAATTTGGATAATCTATAATATTTCTGAACTAGATAGAACTCATATTCTCATATTTTTATTCTCATATATCTTAACAGTAAATATTTTTGAAGATGTTTTTGAAGCAACCCTTGGTAAAAACATGGAAATTAGTCCATGGTCATGAAAATTCATTCAATTGGTTTTTGAATGGAGGAACCTCTAGAAGATTCGTTGCATGGAGACACATTTTGAAGAGACACCAATGCGCATTTTGGATTTTCATAAAAAAAGACTTGGATCACAAAAGAGGGGAGGCCAGCCATTTGACATCCACAGCCAATATTCATCTTAGTAACTGTTGTTGCCGCCTCCCATATCCACCGTCGCCGCTGGCCAGTTTCTTTTTACTTTAAGTGTTAGTTTTTATTGTGAGTAAAGAAAGAAAATTCAAAGGAACTACAAGACATTTGGTGTAGAGGATTTGAAATTAGTGTTCATCTTTGAGACTACATTTGGCTTTAATTTAGATTTCTTGTTTCCGTGCATGATTTCTACTTTTAAACTCATGTGTGGTTGTGTTTTCTCCTTGGATTCAGAGTAGTTTTCCTTATATTTTTCCTTAAATTGATAAGGCATTAAGTATTTAAAGGAAGTTGTATGAAGTATTACATTTCAATGTTGGAAGAAGTTGTGATGATTTGAAACCTTGTACTTCATTTACTTCTTAATTTGGCCAATTAAGATGTTAATAGATGTTGTGAGAACATGTAAGATTCGAGATGGTATTGTCTTAGTCAAAAAATGGTTAGAATAACATATTGATTTCATGGATGAGAATCTAGTTCATGATGTTGAGTTAAAATAAATAGGGAAATAAAATTTTAAAGGGTGTAGAATTAGAGAGTTTAGAGTGACAGACTAAAGCCCCCAATTTGATTTATAGTTTTAGATTTTGAAACGAGATGTTAGCCCCTAGGTGGAGGGACAAGTGAGAACTCTAGAGTGAGTTCTAGTATCTTCCTTACCTAACCGGTCTTCTAGGCTATTCAAACTATAGATTAGCCAATATTCTTTATAACATCTCAAGTAAGGGTAATTAATATTATTGCTCTTATTTCGCACAACACATTTAACATAGTTTCACAACAGAATTTCTATACTTATTATTGATTCATGCTAAGCAAAAATATATTTTACTAATATTACCTTCATCTTACAACTATTTACTTAAGTTAATTAGTTGTTTACTTTCTTTTCGTAAACCAAAATTTACAAAAAGAATCAAATTTTCATTCCTATTATAACACCTTAAGTTTAAGTAAGAATATTTTGCTATGTAGATTTTTATGTAGATGCTATGTAGATTTTTATTATCTAAACTTTCTAGTTTTTGAAAGTGCATATTGCCAAGTTTCTCTGTGGGTTCGATATTCAAGGCTTAATCATAAGGTCTTATATTACTTGATAATGATACGTATACTTGTGTAATATCCCATAATTAAATATTGCAACTGTATTCTTCTTTACTTCAAAGTTGAAATTTTCCTAGCTTTTACTTTGGATCAAGTTGTTGGCTTTATTGCAAAGTCGGAATAACTATTAAGGAAATTAAGCATATAATTACATACATCATATTTTACATCTATATAGAAAGTCGGGAACATAGAGCGTCAGCCTCAGCATGGAAATCGAACATAAGTTGTGGATAACATCATCAAAACTTTAGATGCAACGATCAATAAAACCACTCAACCATAGAAGAGCATCACCAGAAAATTTGCAGAGAGCACGGGTTGTAAACCCTTCAATAACACAAAAAGAATATAGGATACCACAATGAATAACACCACCGTACGACGTGATCATCTTAATAATGACATTACCGAAATGTGGAGTAACATTTCAATATGATAAGATAAGAATAACCTCGCAAAAATGTGGGATACAATCATCAATAACACTGAAAAGTAAGATGAAAAAAACTAACAAAGCACAAGATACAACCAATAATAACACCACAAACATGGGGAATAAAACCAACAGATAAAAGGCCAAGAATAACTCCACCAAAACAAAGAATGCATATATTAAATCATTAGAAGTAAATGAATTTATCAATAAAGAATTCAAATTACTAAACCTTATTATGATGCCCAAAACATAATGGAATTCAGTTTGAAGTAAATAATGATTTAGAAAGTGATCTATGATGATTTAGGCCCATATAAATGAAACTCTACTACTTAATTAAGAATAAATAAAGTTCGTAATTTCTAAAATTAGCACCAAACTAGTGGAAATTTTTGCGGCTTTCACTTTTATTTGGTTAAGCTAACCACTAAGAGAATTTTACATAATTTTTAATAAATTTTTATTATTTTAAATTTAAAGGAATTTAAATGTTCAATTTGGTTTAGTTAAATAAATCCTATTTAATTAATCATTTAAATCTTTGTTTGTAATGGAAGTGGATGCAACAGTGCATTACACGTGACGAAATGTCATTATTTAGAGCAATTTAGCCATAGGACCTTGGGGAGGATCATTATATAAATGATTTAATCTCTAACATCCATCCAAGATGGTCAAAATTAGATGGTGAGGATGTCAACTCTATCATTTTACCATGGCATGACGCCCTATGCATGAAATACAAAGGGATTGATATTTTAGTGTACATAATTAAAGTTACATATGCTAGAAATGTAGAGGAGGATTCCCTTGAGATTTCACATTAAGTGGGGGGTCCTTAGAGAAACTTCTCTTCACTATATCAAAATAAATATTATATTAGAGAAGAAAAGAGGAATATATGGATTGGATGGAAAATTGTCCATCATGTGACTAAGAAAAACATTTTGACATTGTAAGCAACTATTTTTCAAACTTCAAAAATTAGTCGTGTCACAGTTAGTATGAAGACCAATGCCTTTTCAAAGTGGTGATGCAATTGTTGGTTGGGTATTATTTAAAGCACCAAGGCAAGAACAATGGATTCATGTAGTTTACTAGGGTCAGAACTATGCAATGACTCCCCTTGTTCAATTCTTCCTAGGGAAGAACTTATGAGGAGAAATAAATTAATGGTTGAGGCTATATTTGAACTCTCCTTAAGTGGATAATGTCACAAGGAGGGTGACTCAACTTAAGGTTGATATATTTTTTAAATCAAGCACAATAGCCTTTTAGCATAATATAATAGATAGCTCAAAATTTATGTTCTAATCAACTCCGATTGGGGAATAGCTGGAGAGCTAGGGTAGGCTTTTGAAAACTCAATTAGGGAAATATTTCTACAATTGGTCAAATGTCTGTTGACCTCACTTTTGGTTGAGGTTTAGTTTTTCCTCTTTAGTATCCTAAGGGCTAGCCATAGAACTTTTCTATTGACTATTCTTAGAAAACTAGACAGGGAACCCTCACCATTAGAAATTCTACCCTCTTCTCTACTGAACTTGAAGTTCCACATGTTGGTCTCAACCTCTAAGTACTTAGTAGGTGGGATCACTATGGGGGAAACTCAAGATGAGTCACCTTTAAGACTGTTTAGCCGTAAGGTTAACCCTGGGTGTTGGTCTGGAGCTAAGACATTCACTACACTCACTACACTTACATACAACCACATTCACTCACAACCCTAAACTCAAATTTCTAGCATAGAGCCCTTGATCTTTTGGGATACTCATGTAGATGGTCCCCTAAACCTACTAGCCCAAGGGCTATGGTTTGGCTAAGACCACTATGTAGAGGACCAAAAAAGGGGTTTTCATTGGTCCATGGCTTGTTGGTGATGATTAGTACCTCAACTATACCAAAATACCCATCTTGGCCTATTGTCCTAAAAACACCCCCAAGTTACCAAAATACCCCTCTTGGACCCAAAATTCAAAGAATTCCAAAAATTCCCAAAAAATAGTAATAAAAAATTCATAGAAAATTCCAATAAATCTGAAATATTCCTAATTTAATTTCTCTCAACTACCACATAACCCAATTTGGCCAATTGGACCATCTTTAACCAAAACCCCGAAATTTGCCTTTAAGGGCCCAAATTGCCCCAAATACAATTCAAGTGTCCATCAATTTGACCTCAATTTCAATCCTAAACTCAAATTCACTTTTGATATGATTACATTAAACCAAATCCAAGCTCAATTGGTCCATTATTTGAGCCCAATTTTGATTTTGGTCAAAACCCCAATTTTGACCAAATGACCTAATCTTACCAAATTGAACCCATACACTAGTCAATCGACCCAAATTAATGTTACAAAATCTTGATAACATTCCTATACATCAAAATCAACCATCAATTTGCCTTGGTAAAGCCTCATATCCATTTGATTTTGGCCTAAATCCAAAATTCCCAAATTTAGCCCCAAATTGGCTAAGTTCTCAAATTTCACCCAATTGATTGTTTTAACCTCCAAATTTGCATCCAATTCATGTTGAAAACTTTTAATGAGGTCCCTATTGAACATTTACAAAAATTAATTTGGACTTAGCCCAAGGCTAACCCAAGCTAGACCAAATTGATTAAAATTCAAAATTCCCTCAAATTGACCCTTCAATTGAATTCAAAACCACTTTCACCCTTCACCAAAGTTGTTCATTATGATCATCTATACCAAATGCAAAATTTATTTGGCCCAATTGACATGGATAGCCTAGACCAAACACAAGACTTGGTCATTTGCACCCACTTGGACCCATGCACTAAATGTGACCTAACCACCCTAAAGTCACCAAATTAACTCCACCTCAACCATTAGTTGGACTTAGTGACCAGTCCAAACACCAAGAAACCACCTAAATCAAGCCATGGACCAAAGGTCCCCCAAATTAAGGGATATTATTTCCAAAAATTCACATGCTGAAGATATCTTTGCCAAATCAAAGAACGTTTGCATTAAATTGTTGTGATGGATTCCTCTGGGTTCCCTGAGCTCCTAGCCACCTCCCCCC
>NW_018220550.1:39243-43087 GCF_001263595.1 Phalaenopsis equestris
TCACCCAAATCAAACATAGAGGCCAACTCATCCAAATCAAATTGAAGAGCTCCTCTGCCCTCCACCTAAGCACCACAATGGACCCAAACTTGTGCCCTGAGAGCCACCCCATGGCCAGTTTTATAAAAACTCCCCTCCATGGCCATGGGAGGTGTACTGAAAATTTTCTTAGAGAGGCCTCTCCAAACTTCTCACAGAGCTTTCCTAAGATCCCCTCAGTGCATTCCAACTATTTTTCCCAATCAATTCTCATTGCCGGAGCTCAGTTTTGAGCTTGAAACCTTGCCAAAAACCAGGACAGAACCCAATATACCTATACATGCCACCAAACTCAAATTAACTTCACCCACACCTTCACAACACTGTAAGAAGCCAAAACCCCATAAAATCCCCCTCCCACAGAGCCTCTACCATAGCTCTAGACCAACACCCAAATCAGGCCGTGATCCAATTCCTACTTAGGCCTTACACCAAGATAAGGGACTCAATCCCTAGCCTCCTTGGACCCCAACGAACGTACCAAACCCTTCTGATCAAAGCTTCACTTCTTAGAGCAAAGGTATAAAACCTCACCTCATCCCGAGCCTATTTCAATCCTCCATTTAATTAGGCTTAATTTAATTACGTGATTACCATATGGATATGTTCTTCTCACTTAGACAAGTCCATAGGATCAAACCCGAGGTGATTTGGATGAGTCTAGGCTGAGATCTTAGGGTTTTAGTATGGATGGTCACGAGATCATTCTATCGGGGATGATGACGGGGAGCCGTTCGATCGCGCGTGTATCACATGGATGACCGAGATCGAGCCGGACGACATTTCAGGACATAAACAACGGGCCAAGTCAGCAAGGTACGTGGACGGCGACTTCGAACCATAGCGCACCACGCATGCCTTCGGAGCCGTCGTAGGATGAGGTGGCACGCGCGGTTTAAATGGAAAAATAGGGGATAAATAGGGCTTTTCTTATTTTTTAAATACCCTTAACTTAGAAAATTCATAACTTTGTGTAGAAAAATTACAAAAATAAAATAAAAATACCCTCTTGCTCAGTGAACAGAGGAAAATAACGTGGAATAAATTTGAAGTCCATTTGATGCATATTTTATTTTTAACTGATTAAACACTGTTTTAAATCATTTGATTCTCCATGCATATTGGCACGTCACCTTGGCTTGAAATTTTGGTATGTGGTAGCCTCTGTAAAGGGAAGTATTCTCTAATTTTTCCAAAGTTAGAAGATGTTCTTATACAGAGATCCATATTTTTCAAGTTATTCCACATTATTTCTTTAAAATAATCAAAAAAATTAGCATACTTATTATAAAGTCCTAAGACAATTTTGGAAGCTCCACAATGACCAAAAAAGCTTTTGAAAATAATTTCATAGGTCAAGTCATTTAAAATATTCTTAAATTTTACAAACACCAAGTTACTAAAATAATTAATTTTAGAAAATATAAACATTTAAATGACTTGACTTTCGATCTCCACTGTGGTTTACGATCTAGAGAACTCATAATAAAAATTTCAAAATGTTTTGAGTTCATTTGACAACTTAAATTGATTTTCAAAGATAAATATCACTTTTGACACTTAAATGATTTTTTAAAAATCAAAATAAGACTCAAGAAATTATGAAACTTATTTTTTTGAGTTTTCTGTGATCAACGATATTTTATAAAAAAAAAAATTATATTTAAAATAAAAATTTGATTTTTAATCTATTTTAAATATTTAAATGATTAAAAATCCATAAAAATCACATAAATAATAAAACTCATAGAAATGTTCTAAATTACTTCTTAAGAACTTACCCTAGTCACTTAGGAACAGTTAGAGTATTTTTCCTGACTTTCTAAAAAAAGATATTGAATTTCAAAGCTTAACAGTAATTTTTAAAAAGGCTAAAAATGAGTTTTCACCAAAATAATTCCAATAAATCAAGGAAAAATCATAAAAATACAAATTTTGCTCCTTTGAGTTATTTGACCTTAGGGAGATTTTTTAAAAATACAAAACTTAATTTTCACCACCTAAAATATTTTATTTTTATTAAATAGCCCAAAATTTAAAATAATTCCAATAAATCACAGAGCTTTCAAAAAATTATGAAATTTTGTTGGAAGGCTTTTCTAGTTTAGGTCTACCTCCAGTAAAAATTTCAAGGGATTAAAATTTACCTTGGTCAAGTTAGGAATTTTCTTTTAAAAATACTATTTTTGCATTAAAATAATTATTTAAACTAAATTAAATCTTGAAAAATCACATTTTCTCCTTTGATGTCTTAATTGACCCATGAATGAGTTAGGATAAAAATTTCAAAGTCATTTGAATTGAATTTGATAAATTATGAAGTGTAGAGCCTTAGGGGCAAATGTGTAATTTTGGAAATTTAGCCTTAATTAGCATTTAGGCTTAAGTCAAGGAGGGGAATGGGTAACCTCTGATCTTAATCAATTTATTTGAAGTTTGAAACACAAAGGGGTTAATTGGTAGAAACCAATCCCACTTTCTTAATTAAGTTAATGAATTTCTAAATCATTAAAAATTTAGAAGTTTATTAAAATTAAATGATCCTGAACTTAGGGGTATGACTTTGAAGTCAATAATTAATAAATTTAACACCCCTATTTTGATTTTCAAATAAAACCAAAGTCATGAATCATGATCACTTAAAGTTTAACCTTTTTCAAAACTAATTAAGACACTCACCTAAGTCTTAAAGGCTTAGTGGTGACTTAGGCTAAATGAAAATTAACTAAATGAGGATTAAAGAAATAAACATAATTAAATCAAACATCCTTGAAACACCGCTAAGCCCAATTAGGATTAAAATTTGGCTAAGTGTTCCTCTTTAAGGGTCTTCACCCACATAATTCTCAAAGTAAATGATAAGTGATAACTACCTCTTTCTTAAGGATAATTGACACATCAATGTTCACTGAGCATTAGAAGTATTCACCGGATGAACCATTAAGCAACATAATAAGTTTAAATGGACTCGAGGCTTTTCACCAGTTGGTGAGAGGAAGGCGTGGACCTGCTTCCCCCTCCAACTTGTTGGATACCTCAGAGGCCTATTAAACTTAATATTCTTCGCTTAATGAAATCATACTTAATTAAACTTTTAAGGACTTACCAAAATATGACATAGGGTTAAGAAAACCACCAGGCTTTAATTTTCTTGCCCTTCATAAACTGCCTTAACATGTATTTTAAGTTTCAGGTGGTGGAATGAGAAGACTCGCCAGGTACGCTTTTACAATTTTCAGTATTGTGTTTCTTGTACTTTCATATTGTGTTTCTCATACTGTACTTTTATACCTGCAAATTTGCATGCTAAACAACGATGTCACCCTGCATGAAAAGTAAAACTATTAGGATAGCCACATAACCAAAACCAAAATCAAAACCAAAATTAAAATCAACCAATATAAAATTCACCGTCACAACATTCAAAATTTAATCACAAACAACACACAAAACTACAACTTTAACTAAATTAAGACGTCTCTATTGAACTCTATTGAACAATCAGGAATCTCTTGGAGGAGGTAACCTACGGTAGCTAACAAGGTTTCGCACGGTCTAAATGAAATTATGGAACTCATTAAGTTGAGTTTAGTAAGTTCATTTAGACTAAGTGAATCCAATAAAAAATAGTGGTGTCGGAACGAGGGAACCATAGGATCCTAATCGGTGTCTCTCTAATCAACTTTAACATGCCCCAATAAATTTTTAAAGAACTACAACCATAGGGTCATCTGATTTGACATCATAACTTGACACCCTAGAAAACTTAAACTCGCCACGACGAGGAGCTTGGAGCTAGCACTGT
>NW_018220550.1:43187-43510 GCF_001263595.1 Phalaenopsis equestris
TCACATCTTCCAGGCTATTTGTGTGATCGTTTCACAAGAATGTAAGCCTAATAAATAAAAATGGCAGGATGAAACACCTAAATATTTCTCCTTAAAACTGAAGCCAAATATTAGGAAAGCTTGGGAAGTCACCGGGGTTCTGCTCTGGATCCATGACATTCCCTAGTTCTTCCTCCTTTAGATTCTACCATAAAATGTTCTAAATTTGAACCAATCCCCTTTTACACCTCTATGTCCGATTTCATTAAAGAGTCCTACTCTTTAAAATTCCTTGAAGATAATATTTCTTGGTTTTTATCGAGAGTCTTCTTAGGTGGCTTTGG
>NW_018220550.1:43521-50121 GCF_001263595.1 Phalaenopsis equestris
TTTAAGATGTAGTTAACTATAGCGGCTTGCCCTTATAGGAAGCAAGTTTGAACCCAGCTTTATATAAACCCTATTTAATCCTTTATATTAAATAGGAGAATTTGTCGGCAAATACAAAGGTTTTGCAAACCAGACGGACGTCATACTTTCCTTAGTTAATTTGATCGAGTTTCATCCTCAAGTCTTGTGTTTATCCTTTGGGATAGCTACAGGATTTGAGTTTTAGTGCTCTTTCATTTTAAACTATGAAAAATATGGGGTCAGTTTGATTTCATACTTCAACGTCCTTCTGAAGCGGGCGATGGGATTTCGATTCCAGCGACCGACAGCTTCTTACGGGCAACTCCTCATAAACCAACCCGAAATAACGCCGACAATGTATGTTAGGTTATAGTGTGCTTGATGATGAAAATAGTTGAGTTATCTCGGCTCAGATAGCTTAATCCCTAAATATCCATGAATGGATGAGTTGAATTTCTATGTTAGATGATTAGTTACCTTAGCTATTGAGGATAACTTGTTGATTCCATGTGTGCTCTCAGTTTTATCCATCTGTGATTCAAAAGCTTCTGATAATCTGAGGGCGAGGATCATGCAATTCAGTCCCACTCAAGTGAAAATAATAATTTTCATAACACATAGAGAGGATTGACTTTTGTTACTAAGGTAAATATTTTATAATATGGGTTTTCTTTTAGCCCACATAAAGTCTTAATTTTTAAGTTATGTATAACTAGTGTTAGTTTAATTTATGGTTAAGTTCTAGTTTTAACTTATGTTTGTTTCAGGGTGATGTCATCTTTGACTTAAAATTTTAGTTTTAAATTCTTAGGTTTAATAAAATGTAGGTTTAATTGATTCATAACTCAATTAGCCATAGATTTTGTTATGCTTTATTTTAGGTTAAACTTAGGATTTGTTTAGTTTAATTTAAGTTAGATTGAAATTTAATCTTATTTTTAGTTATCAAATTTGAATTCAAGTTTAAATTAATTTAAATTAGTTGCTAATTTGATTTTGTTTTAAATGTGATTTATTTTACTTTGGCATTTGATTAATTAAATTTAATTTAAATTAACTTTTAAGAAAACTAAATCATGGTTATTTAAGGATTATAGTATTTTTGGAGGTTCATGTATTGTTAGAATTAGATTTAGGTGTTGATCAAAATTAAGTGCTTTAAATTTTAGTTTTAAATTATTTTTAGTTTCATTTAGTTTAAGTTTGATCAAGATATTTTTTAAAGTAAAATAGTGTTTGATTTAATTTTAATTTGAACCTAAGATATCTCATCAAACGACACATACTTAAGCCAAATCATTCCTAGCCCATGTGTTTTTCCCAAAGTCGTAAAGTGGGCTTAACACTAAATTTCTAATTACACATAGTGTACTAGGGCCTTGTGGAGCTCACTTGGAACTGCAGAGCATGGATTGAGCCACTAATACTAGGAATAGCTTCCCATCCATGAAAAACTAGCCATCTATGGACACTAGAAAGGGAACATAAGCCTAGAGGGGAGTTGTCAAGCATTAGATATGATTTTGTTGACCAGAAGTGCGGTTAATAGTCATTAGTGATTTCTTATCTAATGTAAGAGGAATTAAACCTAATTTCATTTTTAGGATCAATAGTTATAATGATTTAAATTTTTTATCCTTTCCATTACTACTTTCTTCTAAGGCTTGCCTATGAATCTAGTTTGGCAAAACAATTCTACATGAGTTTTGGAATTTGATACATGAAAATAATATACTATTTTAAGTACATATTTTATGCTTATTTTTAGTGATATTACAATTTAAAAAATGGTACTTTCTTATTTTTTTGCAGGTATATCATTTTTAGGTGTTTGAAGTAAAAATGGCAAAAAGGACAAAATTTGGAGCCAAAACAACGAATTTTGGGAATCTGGCGCATGATGCGCTGTTTGATAAAGAACTGGAACATGATGCATCAGAGACGACTTTTTACAAATTAAGGTGGTTTGAGACAAATTTTGCACAAATTTTCAAAGGGACACTTGTTCTACACACCTATTGAAGTAATTCAATGCATCTAGACATTTTGGAAGGATCTTTTATGAAGGGATATGTCTCTTGAATCAAATGAAATATCTTTTGAATTCAAAAGAGTTGACTTTTGGAGGGAATTTTGAATACTTTTTCAAAGGAGGCAGCCCAAAATAAAATAGAGGGACTTCATAGGGTTGAGGTGAGATGAGAAAGGGAGAGAGTGAGAAAGTTAGTGTGAAAGGCAAGAGGAGAGAAGAGAAGGTTTTCTCTTAAGGTTGTAAGAAGAGAGGGAAGGTGAGAAATTTCTTCTTCATTATACTTCTAAGTGAGAATTGAGTGGGATTGTAAAGAAAGAAAGGCTTAGAGAGAACTTCTAGGGATTTTGCTTGAGAAGGATTGTGAGATAAGTTGTATTTTTATTTCTTTTATTTTGTACATTTATTTTAATATATGAAATATGTGTTTTTTAATATCATTCTGATGAATTCTCATTATTTCTCCCTACTTTGAGATATGGTCTTATGAACAATTGATTTTATTTTCTACTACTATAAATATTAATAATTTGTGATGATTTAAACTCCGATCTTCCTTTTTTTTTATCTGGCCAATTGAAATGTTAAAACTTATTGAAAGACATATGTTCAGAAAAGAGATGATTTCTACGACATAAGGAGAATCACATTTGATTTCATGGGAGACTATGTCATCCATGGGATTGGGTGCAAATAAATAAGGAAATATAATTTGTTGGATGCATAATTGCAGATTTTATGGTGACAAATTAAAATCCCCAATTTGCTCCAGTTGATTGGAAACTAATGCAAGATTGTTAGCTCTAAGTTGAGGGAGTAGTGGGAGCTCTGGAGTGGCATCCAGTTTCTTCCCAGCCTAACCACTGAATTAGGGACTAAACACTGGATTAGTCAATATTCTTCATAACACTCGGAATAGGGTAAACAATAGGATTGCTCCTTTTCAATAAAAAATAATTTTTATACATATTTTCAAATGATTTAGCTTTCTTCACAATCCATATACTCATTGTAAAGGGAAAGGATGTTTTCTTAAATTTAAACTTTCCGTTAAAACAAAAACTTTATTTAGATTTTGTAATTTTACTTTTGAAAGTTAGTTCTTAGTTAATTAACTTTGTTTTTCAAATGCAATATTGATAGCATTCACCTTATTCAAACTTCACACCTTACTTTTATTTTTGTATTTTTATATTATAAAAAAAATTTAAGAACTTAAAAGATTTTCCAACTTCCCTGTGGGATTGATATTTAAGACTCCATTAGAGCCCTGTATTACTTGAGTGATACGTATACTTGCGTTGATAAGTGTGACTTTGCAATTAAACAGTTTAAAAAGAGTTTTAAAAGATAAAATATTTTCATAAAATGTATTTTTGTTGGGATTATATTACATATTTATTATATATTTACCGTGTGTAATTTTGTAATATTGAAAATAATTACAAATTTTACACACTAGATTTACCCGCCATTAAGTTTTTGGCGCCGTTGGCGTGGCAATAACGGAACGTATTAGTAAGTATTTTATTTTATTTTAAAAAAGTGTTTGTAGTTTAGTTTTGAACATTTTCTTATTAAGGAGGGTTTACTTGTTTTTAATTACTCGGTTTGTTTTTTTATGCGTAGTGTAAGATCTGAAAATTTAGTATCTTACGATTCTGAATTCAAAAGAACTGTTAGAAAAATTCAAAAACAACAAAAAGATAAAGATCATTTTAGCAAAATGGACTGCAATTTAAACAATGCTGGATATGGAAATGAACATCTTTAGAGTCTTTTAAGAGATGATATTAACCCTACAACAGATGAAATTCATTTGAGTGTACAAAACCCTGTTGTAGTTGTCAATTCATTTGAGCTTAAGCTTGTTATTGTCCAAATTGTAAGAAACAATCAATTTGAGGGAACACTAACTGAAGGTCCAATTTGACACCTTGCTAATTTTTTAGAATTGTGTGCTAAATTTAAATATGATGGAGTGTCGAATGATGTTGTCAGGCTTAAAATTTTTCCTTTTGCACTTAGCGAAGAGTGTAGGGTTATAATTCAGAAAAGGTTCTTGAAAAAATTAAAGATCCTAGAAGCTTTACAATTCCTTGTGCTATTGGCAAACATTTTTATGGAAAAGCTTTATGTGATTTAGGAGCCAACATTAATCTTCTTACCATTATCAATATTCAGAAGGTTGGGCTTAAGAGATATTTCACCTAAAACTGTAACTCTTCAATTAGTTGATCATTCTATTACCTATCCTAATAGAGTTATAGAAGATATTTTGGTAAAAGTCAAAATATATATCTTTCCTCTAGACTTTATTGTACAAGATATGGAGGAAGATAAGGAAATTCCTATCATTTTAGGAAGACCATTCTTAGCCATTGGAAGAGCTTTATTAGATGTGCAGAAAGAAGAACTAACTATGAGAGTTAGTGATCAAGAGGTGCATTTAATATTGCAAAATCAATGAGATACCATGCAAAATAACATGAGATTGAATGCTTCAGAATGGATATTAATGAATATTTAAGCCATGAATATTGTAAGAAGACTTTTGAATGAGATTTTGAAATAGAATATATGAAATGTTAAGATGAGGATAAAGTTAAAGTTGAATCTATTGAAGTATGTAAAGAAGATTTGGATTATGTTCAAGAAAAATAAGAAATTTTAGATGCTATAGAAAGTAACAAGAATTTTATTTCATCTATTGAGAAATCTCCTGAACTCGAACTGAAAACACTTCTTCCACATTTAAAGTATGCATTCGTAGGAGATTTATCTACATTACATGTTAAAGTATCCTCATATGTTAAAGTATCCTCATAATTAAATGATACATAAGAACAACAGTTGTTGGAAATTTTGAAAAGATATAAGAAAGTTATTGCACTTTGGATGGACATTAGCTTATATTAAAAGAATTACTCCTTCAATTTGTATGCATAGAATCTTATTAGAAAATCAACATGAACCAAGAGCTGATCCTCCAAAGAGAATAAATCCTATGATAAAAGAAGTTGTGAAGAAAGAGATATTAAAATTATTAGATGTTGGAATAATATATCATATTTCAGACAGTGCTTGGGTAAGTCCAATTCACTGTATTCCAAAGAAAGGAGGAGTAACTGTAGTGACAAATGAGCATAACAAATTAATATCAACAAGACAAGTCACTGTTGGAGAATCTACATAGATTATAGAAATTTAAATTTTGCCACTAGGAAGGATCAATTTCCTTTACCATATTTTGAGCAGATGTTGGATAGATTGGCTGGGCATAAATATTTTTGTTTTCTATATGGATATACTAATTATCACTAAATACCTATTAATCCAGAGGATCAAGAGAAACTAACATTTACTAGTCCTTATGGAACTTTGCCTTTTCAGTGAATGCCCATTGGATTATATAATGCACCTGCAACATTTCAAAGATGTATGATGTCAATTTTTAGTCATTTGAATGAAAAAGAGATTGAAGTTTTTATGAATGATTTTCTGCATTTGAAACTTCTGTTGAAATATGTCTAAATCATTTAGAGAAAGTTCTAGAATGTTGTGAAAAGACTAATCTCATATTTAATTGGAAAAAAATGTCAATTTATGATTACAGGAGGAATTGTGCTTGGGCATAAGATTTTAGAAAATGGCATGGAAGTAGATCCTGCAAAAATGTAGGTTATATGAAACCTACCTTCACCTACTACAGTAAGAGAACTTAGGAGCTTTTTAGGATATGTTGGATTTTACAGGAGATATATTAAAGAATTTTCAAAAATTACTAAACTTTTACGCCAACTTCTAGAAAATGATACAAAATTTGACTTTAATTAAGATTGCCTTAAAGCCTTTGAAACTTTAAGGGAAAAATTGATCAGTTAGTCTCATATAATTGTTTCATCTAATTCGGGGAGACCATTTGAGTTAATATGCGATGCAAGTGACTACATTATTGGGCAGTTTTAGGACAACGACACGCTAAAATTTTTAAAGCTATATACTATGCTAGTAAGACTCTCAATGATGCTCAAATTAACTACACTGTTACTGAAAAACCACCAATGAAATAGAGTTATTAGCCATTATGCATGCTTTTGGTAATTTTAGATCATATTTGATTGGAGCTAAATGTGTTGCGCATACT
Organism: Phalaenopsis equestris; assembly: GCF_001263595.1. Lineage (NCBI taxonomy): Eukaryota > Viridiplantae > Streptophyta > Magnoliopsida > Asparagales > Orchidaceae > Phalaenopsis > Phalaenopsis equestris. The sequence goes on from NW_018220550.1 coordinate 49,719, forward strand.
GACCATTAAGCTATTAAATATTTGATGCAAAAGAAGGATGATAAACCAAGATTAATTAGATGGGTACTTGGCCGGCGACTTGATATATGCTTAAAAATATAAGATAAATATGGATCTAATAAATATTCAATAATTGTAAAGTCATACTTATCAACGCAAGTATACGTATCGCTCAAGTTATATAGGGCTCTAATGGAGTCCTAGATATTGATCCTACAGGGAGTGTATTAGAACTGCAAACTAAGATTTTAGAAAAGCAATACTTTAATCGCAACAACGAAGTTTAATTTGCTTATCTTTCACTAATAGGCAATTGAAATAAATATATAATTTTAATAATTAATAAATAACTAATGATACTAATGAGGGTTTAAATGTGATATTCAATATATAAGAAAGCATC
>NW_018220550.1:50375-51471 GCF_001263595.1 Phalaenopsis equestris
ATCAATTGTCCAGATTGAAAGTAAATTAAGATCAAAGTGAAAAGATCATCACAATTTCTTAAATATTTTCATGGCTTCGTCAATTCAAATCACCATTTCACAAATCTCGAGATAAGAAGAAAGACAGAGAAAACTACTAAGATCTCATGGGGAAAACACAACAAAACTCGGATTCATATATAAAATCAAAGTCATACAAACTACAACAAGTAAATAACTTATCTCTAATTTCTCCCCAAGAACACTCCTCAAAGTTCCTCTGAATCTCTTCTTTTCTTTACAGCACATAGAATTCCTCTATGAAGTAGCAAGGAGGAAGAAATCTCTCACTTTCCCTCCACTCTTATAATCTCTCGAAGAATTCCTCACACTTTTTTACACTCTAACAAACACTAATGGAACCTTTCTAACCTCCAAAAACTCTAGACTCTCTCCTAAACTCCCTTTCTTCTCCATCAATTTTCGGCCAAAATAGTCTTTTAAAGTTGTGGATGAGCTTTTGCAAGAGTTGCCTAAGCATCCCTTCAAAATTTGGCCTTATTCAAAGCCTGATTTGGCATAACCGCCGAGCTCGCAGTCGGCGGCCTCGATGGCGGTGTCGGCGGACTTCTGAAGAATTTTGTCTTGTAGCCTCGGGAAAAACTCACCATCGACGCCCTAGTTCAAATCTCCACATTTTGGTCCTTTTCACTCCAAATTTGCTCCTTTTTGCATATGTTTGCTCCATTGACCCAAATTCATCATTCTTGCAACAAAACGTCAAAAATACATTTCTTCAAAGTGCAATATAATTAAAAACAGTATAAAATAGATATGAAAATCTCAACATATTTTCCTTTGGTCAAAATCCCCCAAACTTAACTATTACTTGTCCTCAAGTAATTTTAGTACTATATAAAAGTTATGATCTACTGCAGTAAAATTTTAATTCAAAAATACTATAAGTTTGATTTAAATAAATATCATAGTGAGATTTTCAGAAAAAAAACAAGTAATTGATTTAACTCTGTAGCCATCAGATTATCTAGTCATCAAGTTTTAAGAGTTCTAGTTTTCTATTTATTTCAAGAATGACTATAGATTGTAATATTAAGTC
>NW_018220550.1:51888-54524 GCF_001263595.1 Phalaenopsis equestris
AGATTCTTAATACTTCAAAATATAATTTCCTTTACTTTAAATTATTAACTATAATCTTATTCTCTTATACTAAATATCTTAAGTTACAAAATTAATTTTCATTACAAAAATATTTCCTTAAATCTACCATAATATTTAAATAGCTACAAAATATAGTTACCTGAATTAAATTCACTACATAAAATCATATAAGTAATTTTTGAAAATAATTAAATAGAGGACATCTAATAGTTAATCTTTTTATTCCCTCCCCGAAACTTAAATTTTTAAATATGAAATGATACAGGTGGAAAGAAAAACTCTAAATATAAATCATACCTCAGTATTTTAGGCAATTTCATCATTCTGAAATTTTTACAGTCCTTCTCAAAATTTCAACTTCAGCTGGTCTGTAACATTAGGAGCTTTCTACACATATAAATCATTGAGAAATTACTGGGTAATGAAACTTTTGAAATAAGTACAAAACTAAAATATTAAACAAATACAATATTCTTTAACACAAACACAATACTAAGCAAAACAATTACAATTAAAATGCAAAATAAAAATCACATTACAATACAATTCACAAAGTACTAATCAACATCTATTGTACTGCACATGCAAATTTTAACTACCACATTAACAAAAATTAAAAATTATCCAATTACAACATAACAATAAAAATGAAAGTACAAACACACACAAACATCCATTAATTATAAAAAAGATTATAAAAATAAAAGTACAAATATAAGTACATCAATTCTATTCATATATATAAATCCCACACTATGTATTCATCTCCTTGATCAGTAGGTGGATCGGGCTGATACTGAGTGGATCGGGCTGATACTGAGTATATCGGGGTTACTCCAGGAAAGTAACATCAGGCTCACCCCTGTAGTGTCGGGGTTGAGCTTCATAATAAGCTATCTCAAAAATTGAATGCCTTTGAAGGTACTCACTATTGTAATCATGTTGACGTTCTAAACCTCCAATCCTTTCATTTATTAATTCTATGCTCTTCCGCTGTAAGGTCAACTCATTCATCAAATCAAGCTAGGGGAACTTGAAGGTGGAAGGTCATAACTAGTAGACGGGACATCTTTATTAGTAGAAGGTTCTTGACTTCTACTCCCAGTTCTGCATTTCTCATGGGATTCATAAGTCTTCAAATTAGCCTTACTAATGGGTTTCATAGGGTAAACCCATTCTTCAACTCCAATCTCTACTCCAGAAAGTTTGCAAATTGTATAAATAAGTCCAAGATGTTCTATACCTCCACTAGTCTCACTCCTCGTCGTAGTCAATATATTCTTAAGAATAATTCTCCCCACATTTATAGTTCTATTATTCTGAATATAGAAATTCAGAATAACTCTATCTCTAGTTATCTCACTATGGTGATAGGTCGATAACAGAGTAGAGGAAATGAAATAGTGCCACGCCTTAGAGGTGACATTCAACATAGAAGCAGAAAAATTCACCCGTCCTCGCTGCTTTATCTTCCATGGCTATAAGAGTCTGGGACTTCGTAAAAGGTGTTGATGCGGGCGGCATTAAATTCAACAGGAAATCCCCGCACTTGAACGATTCCATTTTTATAATAGAATATGTTGGCGTAGAACTCCTTTACAACATTTGCATCAGCTATATTGGTGGTGTAACAAAAGCTTTCCCACCTCCACTCGGCAATAACTCGTTCAATTTCTCCTCTCGGACTTTCAAAAACTCGATCTTGTATACATTTCTTTCCTTTCAATATTGAAGTAAATCTTGTTTGAGTCATCGCATTGACGAAGTGAAACTCGTCGAACTCAACCCGTCTCTTTTGACGTGGAGCCATTTCAATCTAATCAAGTTATTAAAAAATTCCAAAAATTACTTCAAATATGCAAATTATGGTTTCCAATAGTAATTTTAAGAGGTCAACACTAAGATCCATGAATTTCTTCCCAAATTTTCTTCACATTTTCACATTTTTTGGATCTCCTCAATGTGGAAGAAATCCATGGTGAAAATAAAATATTTTTAGCTTGGAGTGAAGCTCTTACCAAGAGATGATCAAATCCAGTGTCAAAAAGCTTTGAAACCGCCTCCTAATCCAAGATCTTTCAAGCCCTAGTTTGAAAATGTCGTTTTTAGGAAAAAGGGGATGATGAATAGTGGCGGTTGACTGATCAAAATCGTGGTTAAAGGTGTTTTTTTTGTGAGCTCACTGTCGGCGAGGTCGATGGAACCGTTGGCGCACTCTATTGGAATTTAAATCCTAAGCCTCGGGAAAATCTCGTCGTCGGCGGCGTCGAGGGTGCCGTCGGCGAGCTCTATTGATTTTGTCCAAATTCCAGATTTTCGTGATTTCGATCAATTCCAAGCCTTAACGACATCATTTTAATCATTATAGATATAATTTTACGTGACTAAATGATTTACTTAGCACATATAAACTTTCACAACATAGAACATCACATTTATATATAAGTTCCAAGGGGTACAATATCTACTACATAACACACCTAAGTTTGGTATTTTCTCAACCTCAATACATTAATTCAGTGTTGCAATCCAAGCCACAACACTCAAAATGCTGAAAACAAAACATCCTATGCTTAGTCTCAACTATACAGAGATCTAAAAGCATAATTCTAAAG
>NW_018220550.1:58146-60688 GCF_001263595.1 Phalaenopsis equestris
AAATCATCCATAAATACTTCCAATCCATCATCAATTAACTTACTAAATATAGAAATCATACATCTCTAGAATGTTGCAGGCGCATTACATAATCCTAAAGGCATTCTTCGACAAGCAAAAGTTCCAAACGGACTAGTAAATGTTGTCTTTTATTGATCCTCAGGAGCAATAAGAATTTGATGGTAACTGGTATATCCATCTAAAAAGCAAAAATATTTGTGCCTAGCAAGTCTATCTACTATTTGATCTAAAAAGGGTAAAGGGAAGTGATCTTTTCAGGTGGCAGTATTTAATTTTCTATAATCAATGCAAATATGCCACCCAATAACCTGTCTGATAGGTATTAATTCATTATTTTCTTTTATTTCAACAGTCACTCCTGCTTTCTTAGGAACACAATGAATTGGACTTAATCACACACAATCTGAAATAGGAAATATAATTTCAGTGTCTAACCATTTCAAAATTTTCTTTTAAACTACTTCTTTCATCATTGGATTTAATCTCCTTTGTGGATCAACTCTTGGTTTATATTGTTCATCTAATATAATTTTGTGCATACAAGTTGAAGGACCGATTCCCGTAATATCAGCTAAGGTCCAATCAAAAGCTTTCTTATATCTTTTCAATGTATCTAACAGTTTTTGCTCTTGCAAATCATTTAATTTTGAAGATATAGTAACAAGTAATGTAGATGAGTCTCCTAATAACACATACTTCAAGTGGCTATGCAATATTTTCATCTCAAGTTCAGGTGATTTTATAATTAACGGAAACAGATTCTTATCGACATTTTTTGTAATATCCAACATCTCAAATCTTTCCTGAACATAATCTAATTCTTCATTTTCTAATTCATCCATAATAACTTCATCACTCTCTTCAAATTGTTCTTTCACTTCAAAATGGTATTTAAAATGTTCTTTCAATAGATGTTCACTAATTTCCATGCAAAAATATTAATTATCTCTTTCAACAGCAGGGTATTTCATAGATTTGCAATGTTAAAAGTCACTTCTTGATCATTAACTTTCATGATTAATTCTCCTGTTTGAACACCTATCATAGCTTTTCCAGTAGCTAAAAATGGTTTCCCTAAAATAATAGGTATTTCTTTATCTTCCTCCATATCTAAAACAATGAAATCCTGAGGAAAGATAAATTTATCAACTTTTACTAACACATCTTCTATAACTCCCTTAGGATATGTAACTGAACCATCCGTTAACTGAAGAGTTACAAAAGTAAGTGAGACTTCTCCTAATCCTAATCTTTTAAAAATTGATAGAGTCATAAGATTAATGTTGGCTCCTAAATCACATAAAGCTCTTCCATAAAAATTTTCACCAATAGCACATGGTATAGTGAAACTGACAGGATCTCTTAATTTTTCAGGAAGCTTTTATTGAATAATTGCACTACACTCTTTGCTAAGTGCAACAGTTTCATTACCCGTGAACTTCCTTTTCTTGTTCAGAATATCTTTCATAAATTTCACATAATTGGGCATTTGAACTAAAGCTTCTACGAAGGGAATATTTAATGTTAACTTCTTAAGAATTTCTAAAAATTTGGAAAATTGTTTATTATGTTTGTGTTGCTTCAATATTTGAGGAAACGGTGGTGGAGGTTTCTCCATAGTAATTTTCATTGATGTAAATGGATACTCTAAATCTGGGTACTCATGATCCTTTTCTTTTTTGGTATCCACTTTCTCTATTTCAGTTTCTGCTTCTTTTTGCACCCTTGTTTCCAATTCTTTTTCATTTCGTAATTGTATCGCTTTGATTTGTTCTTTTCCTTGATTTTTAGGATTTGGTTCTACATTACTAGGAAAAGTTCATAATGTTTGGTTACTAAGCGCAGTAGCGATATGTCCCAATTGGTTTTCAATATTCTTAATGGCAGTTCCTTTATTTTGTAATTGATTTCCTTAATTCTGCAATTGTTGACCTATGTTCAATATCATCTCTTCCATAGACAACTTCTTTTCCTTAATTTGATTCTTACTGTTAAATCCTGGAGGATAAGAAGGTCTATAGTTAACATTTTCTTGGTTGGATGAATTTCCTAATGGGTTCACTAGGTTGTTTGCCCATTGTTGATTTGTAGAAGAATTGTTATTCCAATTAAAATTTGGATGATTTTTCCAACCTGGGTTATAGTAGTTCAAATAAGGGTTGTTGGGTCTATTAATAACATTTAAAGTTTCATATGAAGGTTGAACATCCACAAATTTCCCGTATTTATTTTCTTTCATCATAGGAGGTGTTCGATAATAATTCATCCCATAGTGATCTAATTTCTTTGATATTGCAGCAATATGCTAAGCTAACATAGATATTGCATCAAAATCATGGATACTAGCTACTCTTTTAGGATTTACCCGTTGAAAATTGTTGGTAGTCATCTCTTCTATTAATGAATAAGCCTCATCAAATGATTTTGACATTAACGAACCACAAGTTGCAACATCTATAATCAATCTAAGAGATCCCACTAATCTATTATAAGAAGTTTGAATTATCAACCAATCTGGTAA
>NW_018220550.1:61654-62299 GCF_001263595.1 Phalaenopsis equestris
AAATGTAATATTCAATATATAAGAAAGCATCCTTCTCCTTGTCAAGAAATTATAGCGAATGTATAAAGTGAATTGGTTCAAACTATATTGTGTCAAATAGGAGCATACCTATTCTTTACCCTTTGGTCCAAACATAAATAACATTGACTAATCCTATGCTTGTTTACTGAATCTGTGGCTAGGCTGGAAGGATACCGACTCTCACTTTGGAGCTCCCACGTTCCCCTCGCTTGATGGATAACATCTACACATCAGCACTTAAACGATAGGACTGAATTAGGGATTTTAGTCTGTCACTCTAAAATCTCCAATTCTACGCCCGATAATATTATTTCTCTATTTATTTGCATCTAACTTCCAAGGGCTTTGACCTCCCTAGGTGAACATATTTTAACAAATTAAAATGTTATAAAATGTAAAATTGAAATGTAACATTAAAAGGGCTTTGACCTCCCTAGGTGATCTATTGGATTTTAGTTGTAAAATGTAACATATTTTAACAAATTAATTGGCCAGATTGATAGTAAATTAAGATCGAAGTGAAAAGATCATCACAATTTCTTAAATATTTTCATGGCTTCACCAATTCAAATCACCATTTCACAAATCTCAAGACAAGGAGAAAGACAGAGAAAACTACTCAGA
>NW_018220550.1:62359-73981 GCF_001263595.1 Phalaenopsis equestris
CTCCCCAAGAACACTCCTCAAAGTTCCTCTGAATCTCTTCCTTTCTTTACAGCACAAAGAATTCCTCTTTGAAGTAGCAAGGAGGAAGAAATCTCTCACTTTCCCTCCACTCTTACAATCTCTCGAAGAATTCCTCACACCTTTTTACACTCTAACAAAAACTAATGGAACCTTTCTAACCTCCAGGAACTCTAGACTCTCTTCCAAACCCCCTTTCTTCTCCATTAATTTTCGGCCAAAATAGTATTTTAAAGTTGTGGATATGCTTTCTCAAGAGTTGCCTAAGCATCCCTTCAAAATTTGGCCTTATCCAAGCCTGATTGGGCATAACCGTTGAGCTCGTCGTTGGCAGCCTCAAGGGCACCGTCGGCGGACTTCTGGAGAATTTTGTCCTGTAGCCTCGGGAAAAACTCACCGTCGGGGGCGGCAACCGTCGGAGGCGTCGATGGCGTTGTCGGCATTCTAGTTCTAATCTCCACATTCTGGTCCTTTTCGCTCCAAATTTGCTTCTTTTTGCAACTTTTTGCTCCATTGACCCAAACTCATCATTCCTACACCAAAACATTAAAATAACATTTCTCTAAAGTGCAATATTATTAAAAAAAGTATAAAATAGGTATGAAAATCTCAATATATTTTCCTTTGGTCAGTACTTCTGATGCAAGAGTTTGGTCTTGTAATAATCTATAGAAAAGAGTTGATAATCAAATAGTTGATCATCTGTATAGGCTAGAAAAAGAAGAAATACTTGATTTAGAGAGAGAAATTAATGAAAATTTTCTTAATGAATAACTTTATGTTGTGAAAGGATGGGAAATATCGTGGTATGTTGATATTATAAACTATATTGTTAGTGGTATTTTATTTTTTTTCCTGACAAAACAACAAAAAAATAATTTTATTTATTATACAAAATCATATTTTTGAGATGATCCTTATTTATAAAAACAATGTAAAGATTTAGTAATGAGATGATGTGTGCCTTATAAGGAAATTCAAGAAATTATCCAAAAATTTCATGATTCTGAATTTGGAGGTCATTTTGGGAATGATAAAACTATTCATAAAATTTTATAATTTGAATTTTATTGGCCTACTCTATTTAGAGATGTTAAAATATATATCAAAACGTGTGATTGGTGTCAGAGAGTAGGTAACATTTTGAAAAAGAAATGAAATGACTCTAAATTTTAATTTAAAAATTAAATTTTTTTATGCGTGGGGATTGGATTTTTTGTGACCATTTATACCCACATTCAAATTTTACGGTGAATTATGTATCAAAATTGATTGAAATAATTGCTTTATCTCGATGTGATGCTCGAAATGTTTCAAAATTTTTAATTAAAAATATTCTTACAAGATACAAAATGCCGAGAGTAATCATTACCGATTGAGGGTCTCATTTTAGAAACGCAACAGTTGCAAAATTGGTGGGAAAATATAATATAATGCATAAAATTGCAACTGCTTATCATCCCCAGACTAGTGGTTTAGTAGAAGTATCTAATCGAGAAATTAAGAGAATTTTGGAAAAAAGTGTTAATCCTAGTAAAATGGATTAGTTTACTAAATTAGATGTTATATTATGGGCATGTAGGGCAACCTATAATACACCTATAGGAATGTCCCCTTATAAATTAATTTTTGGGAGGACTTGTCACTTGCTAGTTGAATTGGAGCATAAAGCTTTTTGGGCGATAAAAAAATTCAATTTTAATTTAAAAGACGTTGGTAAGGAAAGATTAATGCAATTGAATGAGCATTAGGAAATTAGGAATGAATTTTACGATAATACAATGATTTATAAGGAAAAGATAAAAAAAATGGCATGATCGGATGATAATAAAAAGAGAATTTGAACCTGGACATGAGGTTTTATTCTATAATACAACATTAAAATTATTTCCTGGAAAATTGAAGTCTAGCTGGAAAGTGTCATTCAAAGTTATAAAAGTATATCCCTATGGAGCAGTTAATATGGAAGACCCCAAGACTGGAAAAATATTTAAAGTGAATAGGCACAATTGAAATCAGGAAATCATATTTTGATGGTTAAATACCAGCTTTTAAAGAGACTGTAATGAGAGTAGAATTTTGGGCTGACAACATTTAACCAAGCGCTTTGTTGGAGGCAACCCATATTTTATCATTGTTTAGTTTGCTTTTTAAGCTTGTTTTGTTTGAAATATTTTACTTCTATTTATGTTTAAGATTTAATGTAGTCCCTGTATTTGATAAATATTTAGGAACATCTTTATTTATCTAACTTTATAGAAAAAAAAGAGAATTTTTTAGATCGAAATTGAAACGGCGAAGTTTTTGGAACTCATGCATCATGCGCCAGATTTGGCGCATGATGCGCCGCAGTACCGAAAATGACTAAAACGTGTCAATTGGGAGTTTTTGGCATTTTCTTCTCCGAAAAACTCCTAAAATCGGACTCCAAAATATATTTTAGGTGGGGGGGGGGTGTGAAACGAAGGAAGAGTCACCACCTTTCAAATCCTATGGCTTCCCACTCTAAGAACTCCACTAGATTTGGAATTTTTAACTAGAGAAAGTTTGTTAGTTTTGATGTGCAGAAGTTACATGACTGTGTTCTAGTGAAGAAGAGGCTTATCAAATAAAGGGGATTTGTGAATTGAGGATTCAACATGCCAAATACTCGAGTGAAGAGATTATTGCGCAGAGGCGCTGAGAAGTATTTTGTTACACTACTGACGATGTCATTGTTCCTGTAGTAAAAAAAATTACGAAAATCTTCATGGGATCGACCAAGGAATGATCTACGTGTGAGGTAGGTTCATGCAGGTCACTCCTTCAAGAATAAACAAGATGTTTATGATTAAGAAAGTTCCTATCGGCCATTATGCAAATTTTACCCCTACGAGTGATAATATGAAGAACTCTACCGCTACCTTATGAATAAAGATGCGCATTGGGAAATCAGAGATGATGGAAATGTAAGTTTTCCCTCATCATTTTTAAATACAATTTCAAAAGCCTGGCACTTCTTCACTGCATTGAAATTACTACATACCATGAAAATTAGTAAGATAACTAATGAGAGTGTCATTCTGAATTATTGCACTCAAATTGAAAAAACTATTGATTTCAAAGCTATTATTGTGAAATCAATTTTGGGTTGTATTGTCAATGGATCTACAACTGGACTTGGACATCCATCCACTATTTTCTTACAGTGCAGTCAATCACAAGTAACTTATGAAAGTTGGGAAAACGAGTTTCTTCCTTGAAAGCTGATGGATCCAGAAGTCTATTGCAACTATATTGGAATGGGAGATGAAAATGATATGAATGTGTTAATGGATGAAGAATCTCAGAGATCAAAATCTCAGAATTTATCACATGTTCAGTCCTACTACAACTTGAGTGCACTTTTGAAGAGAATCAAGAAGATTGAAAAAAAGGTGCACTATCTCATGCATGTGATTGGAAATATTACTAAACTGTTGGATCATCTGGAGTGGACACTAAAGGAACATTTTGAACATAATGGCGTATTGAAGACAGTTTTGTACATATGTTCAAGAAACATTTTTGGTTTTAGGAGGAAAATTCAACTGATAAATTTCCATATTGACCCTTCTACAATTTGTATGTGCACTACCAATCTATGGGAGATATCCAAGAGGACGATAGTGAAGAGGATGTTTGAACTTAATTTATGCACGGAACTTCTATTTAATATTATTTATTTTAGTTATTTTGTTGGGTTGGATTGCATTTCGTTTCTATTGTTGAACACTATCTATGTTTATGTTTTTAATTTTGATGTTTAGATTTCAGTGTTAGAATGTTGGTTTGCTTTAGAACACTAAATTTGATGTTTGTTGGATTGAAAAATGTTAGTTTGTAATAGCGCGAATTTTAGATACAAATGTGAGTTTTGTGTTGTTTGTAAAATTTTGGGTTAGTGTGATGTTTAATTAGGCTTAGTAAGGTTTATGTGAGTCAAATCGAGGTTAACGTAAAGTGTTACGGAACAGATATCCACAAAAATCAAAATCTGGTGAATTTAAGCTCTGACGCTGATGCACCAGATTGGCACATGATGCGCCAATTTATAGAGCCTAGGTGCATGATGCGCCAGATTAGCACATGATGAGCCAAAGATCAAAACACGCCATATTGTACAGAAATCATGAAATTGCACTGACAAATTCCATTTTCGCTACTTAAGTCGTCTCCTACCTCAAGACCTTGGTCTAAGGCATCACACTGTGGGCGAACGGGAAGGATTTGGAGGCTAAAAATCATAGATTTCATCTTCGCTTGAATTTTCAAATAGCCCCCAGAGTAAAGAGAGGAAGGTCGTTTGAAGATTTTGATGCACAAAGAATTGTTAGTTTCAAAGCCCAACATAGTTACATTACTCAAATGGAGACAAGAAGAATGATTCAAAAATGGGCGTTTGCAAACCAAGATGGCAAGATTGAGAGACTGATTTTTACCAGAAATTGGGAAAGATTCTACTACTTGACTGCCGTAGCAATTGTCCCGATGGTTCAAGAGTTTTATGCAAACCTAAGGTTCACTATTGAAGTTTATATATTGGTGAGAGGTAAGCCGGTTGAATTTACTGTTGAAAGGTTCAACACTTTTATGGGTTGAGAAACATATTTTTTAATGAATACACTACGTTCTTGATGATTGATTCATCACTGGATGAAGTGATTGCGTTTTTGACTGATGGAATAGGAGAGTGGAATATTAAGAATAACAAGATAGATAACTTCCCTGCTTCCATGTTGACTATTCAATCAAAAGCATTGCACCACTTCATTTCTATCGGACTGTTGCTAACAAATCATTTGATTGATGTTATAAAAGATAGTCATACAAACTTATTGCATTCAGAACATGAAAGAAATAGATGTTGGTGCACTTATAGTTCAAGATGCTCGAAGTATAGCTGTTAGTTTTACAGATGGTGGTTTGGGATACCATGGCCTGATTTTCACTTTATGTTAACAATCAAGAGTAGAATCCCATAGAAATAAAGAAAAATTACAACCACAGAATCTAATTAGGAGGCAGATGATTCCTAGATTGGAATCATTTGTTGAATCTAGAGGTGGAAGAAGGGATAGGCCCTCCGCATATGTTGTAAGGGTGTCTACTTCTCGATCTGCATCACTTGAAGGTATTATGGACCAACCCATGATTCAACAGATGAACATAATTAATATTCAGAGTCAGTTGGGAGAGATTGGAGCAAGAAATTCTTAAAATGATGAATATCAACAGAGGAAAGTTCAGCATTATATTGATTTTGAAAATGCTATGGTAAGACATCTTAAAGGTGAACCTAATGTGAACTTTCCTGCTTGCCCCAGTTTCACTCCCTATGCTCCTGTTCATGATGAAGAAGAAAGAGAAGAAGAAGAAGATTCTGATGATGATGAGGAAGTAGATGAGTATTGATTTTTATGAGTTTAGTTTAGTGTCATTTGATGTTTGTTTGTTATTTGTGAGTGTATTGTGATGAACTTTTATTTGAAACTTATTGTAGTAAAAACTTTTATGTTGTGTTGTGAACTGAATCTCTAATAGTAACTGTAGACTTTCACTTTTTCTGCATTTTTAGAATTTTTAGTTTAGTTTTTCAGTTTTGTATTTCTATTTTTAATTCTCAACAAGTTTTTTAGAATATATTTTATTTTATTTAATGTTTTAAAGCTTGTATGTAGTTTTACAGTTAGTACCTGCAGTATATCAGAGCCCAGTTTCATAATAAAAAATCCTCTACAGGTCAGTTTTTATTTTCATGCATTTACTGTTTTCTTTCACCTACTAAATTTTATACTAAAATTTTTTTTAAAATCATTTAAAAACTTAAGTTTAGGGAAGGAGGAAAGAAAAATTTATTTTGAAAAGGAGTAAACTAAATTTTATAAGTCATCAATTAACTATATTTTTAAAATAATTTAACATTGTCTGTGATATTAAGATTTAACTTTAAATGACTATACTTCTATTCATAAATATTATAGTAAATTTAGGTAAAAAGTTTTTAATGATGAAGGCCAATTCTAAAATTAAAGATATTTGGTATGATAGGATAAGACTATGTTTTTCTATTTAAAGTAAAGAAAATTGTATTTTTGAAGTGTTAAGAATTTTAGAGTTCCATGTAAGGAGAAAGGAAGAGAAAGGAATGAGACTTTGAGTCTTTATGAAAAATCATAAACTAATATGAATTTATAAGGTGAAGAAAAGTAAGGGGTTTTAACTTTAAGAAAAGGATAGTGAAGTTCAAAATTATTAAAGGCTATACAGATATAGTAATTCTCACTTAGAAAAGAAAAATAAATGAAAGGATTGAAAAGATCTTAAAAGAAAAGAAAAAAAGAAAAGAAAAAAAAAAGAAGAGAAAGAAAAAGAAAAAGCAAAGAAAAATAAGTTAGGAGAAGCTTGAAGAGATACCAAATCAAAAATTGGCTTCACTTGAATCAACTTAAGGAAGGAGCTTTATTACATTTTCTATACATATATTGGAGGGTTAGTAGTATTCCTGGTAATGTATTCATGAAGTTATTTTTCATATGAATGTTCTAAATGTCCTTAATATGACAAATTTCAATTCTTCTTGAAATGAATAGAGATTCAGAAATCTTAAATTTGATTACTAAATATTCCTATATTTAGAATTTTAATCTAAATTATTATAGGTTTTTTCTTAAATTTTGCTATTCTATTTATTAAACTAAAGTGCAAAAATTTTAATTAAATCTCTATCCTAATTCATATGCTTTCTTGTAAAAAAAGTGTCACTTGAGGACAAGTAATATTTAAGTTTGGGGGATTTTGATACACCAAATGATATATTATTTTAAGTACATATTTTATGCTTATTTGTTATAATATTGCACTTTAAATAAGGTTATTTTCATGTTTTAGTTGCAAGTATATAATTTTTAGGTATTTGGAGCAAAGATGGCAAAAAGGACAAAATTTAGAGCCAAAACAGCAAATTTTGGGATTCTGGCACATGAAGCACCAAATGGGCGCATGATGCGCCGTTTGATAGAGAACTGGTGCATGACTAAGAAACCACAGCCAAATTGGCACATGATGCCCCAGAGGTCTTTTTGGAAACTAAGGCGGTTCGATATGAATTTTGCATGGATTTTCAAAGGGACACTTGTTCTACACACCTACTATAGTGATTCAAAGCATCTAGACTCTTTGAAATGTTCTTTTATGAAGGGATATGTCTCTTGGATCAAATGACATAACTTTTGATTTCAAAATAGTTGACTTTTGAAAGGAACTTTTGGAGGGAATTTTGAGATCTTTTTTAAAGTAGGCAGCCCCAAATCAAAGAGACGGACTTCATAGAGTTGAGGTGAGACTAGAAACGGCGAGAGAGAAAGTTAGCATGAGAGGCATAAGGAGAGAAGAGGAGATTTTCTTCTAGGGTTGTAAGAGGAGAGGAAAGGTGAGAGATTTCTTCTTCCTTACACTTCTAAGAGAGAATTGAGTCTAATTGTAAAGAGAGGGAGGCTTGGAGAGAACTTCCAAAGATTTTCTTAAGAAGGATTGTGAGATAAGTTGTATTTTTATTTTTTTGTTTTGTAAACTTATTTTTTTATATGAAATCCATGTTTTGTCGTATTCTTCTCATGAATTCTGAGTGTTCTTTTTTATCCTTCTCCCTACTTTCAAAGATGGTTTTATGAAGAATTGATTTTGTTTTCTACGAGTTTAAATGCTAATAATTTGTGATGATTTGAAATCCGATCTTCATTTACTTTTTGATCTGGTCAATTGAAATGCTAAAACATGTTGAGGGACATTTGTTCTGGAAATGGATATGATTTCTATAACATAGAGAGAATCACATTTGATTTCATCAGAGAGTATGTCATTTATGGGATTGGGTGCAAATAAATAGGGAAATATACTTTGTTGGATGTAGAATTGGAGATTTTAGGGTGACAGATTAAAATCCTCAATTTGGTCCAACTGATTGGAAATTGATGCAAGACTGTTAGCCCTAAGGTGAAGGAGTAGTGGGAGCTCTGGAGTGGCAGCCGATATCCTCCCCACTTAAACACCTTAATCACAGAATTAGAGACCAAACTCTGGATTAGTCGTTGTTCTTTATAACACTCAAAAAAGGGTAAAGAATCTCCAATTTAACACAAAACAATTTTAATATATATTTTCAAATGATTTTAATTTCTTCACAATCCATATACTCATTGTAAAGAGGAAGGATGCTTTCTTAAATTTTAACTTTCCGTCAAAACAATAACTTTTTTTGATTTTCATCATTAAAACTTTTGAAAGTTAGTTCTTAGTTAGTTAACATTATTTTTCAACTGCATTTTATATAGCATTCACCTTAGTAGTTAATATTCAAACTTCCAACTTTACTTTTATTTTTGTATTTTAAAATTAAAAAATAATTTCAAAAACTTAATGGATCTTCTAAGTTCCCTGTGGGATCGATATCTAGGACTCCATTAGAGCCCTTTATTACTTGAGCGATACGTATACTTGCGTTGATTTTAATAGAGAGTTGGCAGTTTAAAAAAAATTTAAAAGATAAGCTATTTTCATAAAAGGTATTTTTGTTGGGATTATATATATATTTATTATATATATGCCTTGTAATTTTGATGTAATTTTGTAACATTGAAAAATATTTGTCAAATTTACACGCTAAATCTTCCCTCCATCAGAGTTCCAGTGTGTTGTGGTGCAATAATCCTAACTTAGAACTCTTTGGGCCCTATGAGTCTAGTGTAGAGCTTAAAAAACAAACTTAAGTGCCCAATCACTATACGCACAATAGATATGAATGTTTCTAAGTTCCTACTCATGGAACATCGGCACTACAATTAATTAAAAGCATGACCAAAATTAGTGAACAAGCTGCCTAGGTGATATAACATGTGCCTAATAAAAAAGGTGCACTGCCTCTAAATTTTATCCTAATTTAATAAAAGCATAAGACCATTTTAAAGGATGTTTTTAAGGTGTTCGAAAGTGGTTATTTATAAAAAATTGTTCACTTTGAAGCCCTTATCTTTATAATACTTTGATTAAAAGTTGAGAGAATATTAAGGGAAAAAAGGTGAGCGTGAGCAAGAAGTTAAGCAGAAGCCTACAAAATTTAGTTTTCACCGCTCGTTTATTAATTTAATTGTTCATCTAGCTAAACTTAATATGTTTTGGTTACCTTTCTTTTATTTTCAAATAAGCCTATAATTTAAGGAATGGATATAACCATATGTTATGGTTTAATTTATTTTTAATAAAAATTTTAGGTTTAGGATTTATTCAAATTTTAACATTTATTCTAAGTTTCATTATCTAGTTATTAGTTAATCACCAAATGATAGCTCAGATTGTCTACTCATAATGAAGAGGTCAAAAAACAAACATGTATTAAATAAATTAATATAGTGGATCATAAGTTTTAAATAACTATTTTCAACAAGTGTGATCTTTTAGTGGTCCCTTGAGCTTTAAGTAAATTCATTCACATTGAATCTGTCAGTGAAAAGCAGGGAGCTTATTTGAAAGGAAATCTAAGCTTATGATTTTAATGGAGAGATAGGTGCTACCTTGATTGGAATATAGTATAATCCTTGTTAACTCTACATCCCACTAGAAATAAACGTATGAAAATATCTCGAAGAAGTTAGTCTAGCCAATAATTATAGTGATAGTTAATGCTTTTAGATTCGCGGTTACTAATGAATAATAAAACATAAAGATTGTAATTTTTTGGAACATGCTCCATAAATCTTGGGATCTTTCTAGTAAGTATTCCTCTTCTTTTAATGAGTTGTGCATACATGATAGGATCTATTTTATACATCATGTTGATTCTTATCTTGTAGCTCTAAATTTTGCCCCTATTCCCTAGCTTCTATCCTAGTTCAGCACATGCCAGAGGAAATTGAATGTAAATTTATTTATAAGATTAATTCTTACATATACGAGTGACTATGAAATATGATAAAATGAAAGAGAAAAGAAAACTTTTTTGGGAGAAACTTAGAGGATTTAAACTATAAAATTGAAAACATTTCAACATTTGCAATAGTTTAATTTTTTATTAGTTCGCCCTTTGACCTTTTACTATTTACTTGGACACATTTCTACAATAAATTATACATTGAAAAAGATAAAAAAAAATTAGATAATAAGGCTTATAATGTACTTGTTATAAAATAAACAATATTGTCATATTACTATTCAATTACATGGGGAAAAAAACTATTTGAGTGATGGTTGAGTTTACCTGAAGTTTTCTATAACTATATTAGTATCCCTATTTATACTAGTGACTTTAAAGAATGACCTGTTACTTTTTTTAGATTTCAGTTAATAGCTTTAGAAAAATACTTAAATCGAGCAGTCTTGGCAGTCTTAGAAAAATGATACTCTTTGAGCGAGTATAATCAAATGAATAGATCCAAAATGGCCCTCCTCAGCTAGTTTATTGTGTTTATGGAATATGGCTTTAATGTTTTAATTTTCTTAACTAATTCAACTGTCTTGAACATGGCATAAGTGGGATTTTGGTTAAGCTTAGACATATCCCTTGACCTTTTATTTATACACCATGGTCGAAGTTTAGCACTTTATAAAAGCAACATGTCAATACTATAAGTAAATTTAAATATCAATACTTAATAATGCCCCCTAATCAATTGTGTGAGTTTTCTTTTTAATTAAAATAAACTTGGGTGACTTTGTGCTCTTTAGAGACAGATAAGAGAGTTTAGTTAAATTCAGGTGATAAAGATAATTGTCAAATATCAAATTTATATGTTAACTAACCTTGATAATTTGAAGTAAATATTATATGAAGCAGCTCATCCTATAGATTGGTATTTTCGTTTTATGTTGAGTCAATTAAATTACACGACCACTTTGTTGAATCCAGATTATAGTAGCAACGAACTGAATAACCATGCTACATTGGGTGTATGAATATCTCTTTATTGCCATATCTCTTTGAATTTAAAAATTAAGTTAAATTAAAAAAAAACATAAGCTGTTTAATTAAATTTATTAGTAATAAACATTATGCTTGTGATTAATATTGGCATCAGGTTGACTAGAATAACTTATGTCCTTATGATGGCCTTCCAACCCAAAATTGATCCTACTGACATGATATTTAAAGTTGATTTCACACTAGTCTATTCAATGGCAGATGAGGTACAAGTTGAATTTTTTTTTTTTTTTTTTTTTTTTTTTTTTTTTTTTTTTTTTTTTTGGTTGGGAATATATGAGTTGGGTTCTTAGATACGATAAACCCGAAACTCGAGTTATCAACCCAAATTAAAACCAAAAAGCATTCATATAATCCTGATGTGCTCATTCAAATCAAAGTATTTTATTTTTCAGCAATTGTAGCATGTATGCCAGTTAATCTTACGTGTTTGAAAAGGTAAATTATTATCCTTGTTTTTTAAAAAATTACATATTTATAAAGCGTTTTCATATACAGAAAAAACTCGACTCATTTCAAGCAACACAAAACGTTAAACGGGTCAACATCAAATAAGAAAATGTATATAAAACAAAATCTATGTATATATATATATATATATATATATATAGATA
>NW_018220550.1:74938-86437 GCF_001263595.1 Phalaenopsis equestris
ATATATATATATATACCATTCTATAATAATGTGCAGTAGTATAACACGCGTTCAAATAAGAAAATGCTCGATGAGATTTAAAAAAACTTTGGTATAATTTTAGTGAACAAACAACCCAAAAATTCCTTACCGAAGCCGCCGAGAAAGTTACACGGGTCAGCTTCGAACGAAACCGAGCTACCTGTCATTTGCCACACTTCCGTAGCCGTTTTCATTAATAATCTACCATTTGTCAATAATAAAATAACTTCTATTTAAAAAATGTTATCTATAATTAGACGAATTTCTCCTTCTATTCGGGGCAGCTGCAGAGAAGGTCTAAAGTGGTTGAACATTGACCAAACATGAAGCCGTCCATCCTATGTCTTCCTTCCCTTCGGTCTCCTATATAAGGTTTCATAGCCTTTAATAGCTGGAGAAACAAGCTTTTCTTCTTCATCCAAGAATGATGCCAAGATCAGTCATCACCTTCCTATACCTCCTCGACCTCATCCAGTACACCATATTCTTCCTCCTTTATCGTATCGGCCTCAACCCATCCTTTGAAACAGAGCCGACACCTTGGGACAACGAGGAGTTCTTATTCATGTCTGTTGGCATTTCCATGCCAACAACAACATCTACTGCACAGACCTTGAAGAATAATTTGCCTGTTATCGATTACAAGAGCTTTCTCGAGAGAAAAAGAAAATCTCCCATGGCTGAGGCAACGCCAGATTGTGCCATTTGCCTTCAGTTCATAGAGCCTATGGACCATGTTCGTGAGCTAGGCAATTGTTGCCATGAATTCCACATGGATTGCATGGACCGGTGGTTGGACCTAGGCCGATTCAATTGTCCTCTTTGTAGATCAGCGGTGCTTCCATCTGAGGCCATAATCTGCAAGGGACCTTTTTCGGTTTTGAAAGTTCTAATTGGGAATGATTGGGTGGCTAGAGGTTGTTGACACTTCAACAGTTGATGATCAGTGGATTAATTTGTTACAATTGAATTTATTTTTTGTAGTTATTTTTTTAATTTTTTATCAAAGAAATGATTTTTTGTTGAATAATGATTATTTTATTATTTAGTACAAATGAATTTATTATATGTGGTTATTTTTTTTTTTTAATTTATTTTATAAAAAAATTATTTTCAGTTGAATAATTATCCAAAAAAATGACAACGATATGTAATTTGTATGTAAAGTTTTATAAATAATGAACTAGATGAAGATATTTGTTTAAATATAAATATGATTATAATAATTATTAATAAAGATTTTTTCTTAAAATAATTCACATTTTTAAATAAATAAAGATAATTAAATTATCTTCTATTTTATTAAATTTTTGTTTTATGTTAAAACATTTGTCTTATCAATGAGTATAAAATTTTGTAACAACTAATAATATAATTTATATTTGAAAAGAGCTTAAATGTCATTCTATCAGTTAAATGCACATTAATTTAATTTTCGGCTTTAATTGGCGACCAACAACTTTACGTGGGTCGGAAAATTTGAACAATTATTTGACGGTGTAGCGACACTATAGATATCAAATCATTTTTGACGGTTTTGCAGCCAAACAAAACTTAGTTTCGTCGTGAAATACTTTTTTGATGGACTATGGGATTTGATCGATGGTTAATTTCTTCGGTTCATTATGGCTACTCGAAAACGTTCTCTATAATTAAACGAATTTCTCCTTCCATTCCCAGCAGCTGCAGAGAAAGTCAGGAGTGGGTGAACATTGACCAAACATGAAGCCGTCTCTCCTGTCTTCTTTCCCCTCGGTCACCTATATACGGTTTGATAGCCATTAATATCTGGAGAAACAAGCCTTCTTCTTCATCCTAGAATGATGCCAAGATCAGTCATCATCTTCCTATACCTCCTCGACCTCATCCAGTACACCATATTCTTCCTCCTTTATCGTATCGGCCTCAACCCATCCTTTGAAACAGAGCCGACACCTTGGGACGACGAGGAGTTCTTATTCATGTCTGTTGGCATTTCCATGCCAACAACAACATCTACTGCACAGACCTTGAAGAATAATTTGCCTGTTATCGATTACAAGAGCTTTCTCGAGAGAAAAAGAAAATCTCCCATGGCTGAGGCAACGCCAGATTGTGCCATTTGCCTTCAGTTCATAGAGCCTATGGACCATGTTCGTGAGCTAGGCAATTGTTGCCATGAATTCCACATGGATTGCATGGACCGGTGGTTGGACCTAGGCCGATTCAATTGTCCTCTTTGTAGATCAGCGGTGCTTCCATCTGAGGCCATAATCTGCAAGGGACCTTTTTCGGTTTTGAAAGTTCTTCTAATTGGGAATGATTCGGTGGCTAGAGGTTGTTGACACTTCAACAATTGATGATCAGTGGATTAATTTGTTACAATTGAATTTATTTTTTGTAGTTATTTTTTTAATTTTTTATCAAAGAAATGATTTTTGTTGAATAATGATTATTTTATTATTTAGTACAAATGAATTTATTATATGTGGTTATTTTTTTTTTTTAATTTATTTTATAAAAAAATTATTTTCAGTTGAATAATTATCCAAAAAAATGACAACGATATGTAATTTGTATGTAAAGTTTTATAAATAATGAACTAGATGAAGATATTTGTTTAAATATAAATATGATTATAATAATTATTAATAAAGATTTTTTCTTAAAATAATTCACATTTTTAAATAAATAAAGATAATTAAATTATCTTCTATTTTATTAAATTTTTGTTTTATGTTAAAACATTTGTTTTATCCATGAGTTTAAAATTTTGTAAAAACTAGTAATATAATTTATATTTGAAAAAAGCTTAAATGTCTTTCTATCAGTTAAATGCACATTAATTTAATTTTGGCCTTTAACTGGCGACCAAAGACTTCCCGTGAGTCCGGTTTTGACGGTTTTACAGCCAAACAAAACTTAGTTTCGTCGTAAAATACTTTTTTGATGGACTATGAGATTTGATCGATGGTTAATTTCTTCGGTTCATTATGATGGTCCAATATCGTCGGAAATTAGAAACTCGGTTTAACGACAAACTTAAGTTTACGGAATCTGGATAAAAAGTCAAAAACAAAAATAAAAGTAGTGGGGGGAAAGAGGGTCACCTTGTTCAATACCTCTAGTAGAATGAAAGTATCCATATGTCTTCACAGTAAGTAACAATGAGGGAGAGTTATTATTGAGTCATCTCATAATTAAGTTGGTTAATTAATGTTGAAACCTCTGGCCAACAGAACCTCTTCAACGAAGCCCTAAAAGATCGTGTCATAGGCTTTCTTGTTTTCTAGCTTGAAGATGACATTACCCGCACTGCAACTTTTGTCCATGTCAAGGAACATTTCTTGTGCTAGCAAGATATTATCTACAATGCTTCTACATTTGATGAAGGTTGTTTGGCTTGGGTTGATCAGCTGATTCAAATGAGGCTGAAGTCCGAACACAATCACTTTGCTGATAATCATAGTGATCACATTAGTAAAGCTAATTGGTCTAAAGAAGTGATCCTGATTCTCTTTATATATATAAATGCGATGTATGCGATTATATGCTTAATTATAATTCTTACTTTGCAATGGTGCCAAGAACTTATTTTTAAGAAAAAGCTAGGTAAGATCTTGACTTCAAAGCAAATAAGAATATAGTTATAATATTTAATATGGGATACTACGCAAGTAAACATATCATTATCAAGTAAAATAAAACTTTTTTATTAAGCCTCGAATTTTAAACTCACAGGAAAAACACAGTATGCACTTTCTAAAACAAAAGAAATTAGATAACAAAATTTTACTTAGCAAAATATTCTTACTTAAACTCTAGATACTAAAATAGGAATGAAAGTTCGATTCTTTTTATAATATTTGATGGTTGAAAATTGTTTACCTCACTTTTGCTTGAGGTTTAGTCTTTCGTCTTTAGTAGAATAGGGTCTAGCCATAGGACTTTCATATTGACTATAGTTAGAGGACTAGTAAAGGAACCGTCACCATAAGAAACTTTAAACTCTTCTTTGTTCAGTTTGAAGTTTCACATATTAGTCCTAACCTCTAACATTTAGTAGGTGGGGCCAGTATGGGGGAGCTCAAAGGAAGTCCCCATAGGATTATTTGGCCTTAGGGTGGACCTTGAGTGGTGTGGTCTTGGTCAGTCTTGCACGCACACACACTTGATATCCCCCACATACACTCACAACTTCAGGCTTTAGTCAAATATTCTTAGTTGATCCTTTAGCTTTTTGGGAAACCCATGTAGATGGTCCCTTACCCCACTAGCCCTAGGCTAGGCTTTAGCTGAGAGCAGTAAATGGTGGACCCAAAGTAGGGAATCCTATTTGCCATGGCTCAAGTAGGGTGGTTGTGTGATTCATAACCCCAATCCTACTAAAATACCCAATTTAGCCTTTTGCCCCCAAAATCTAACCAATTTATCACACTACCCTTGAAACCCCAATTTCCACCAAAATTCTCAAAATTACCCAAAATTCCAAACATTATTCAAAAAATATTTCAAACCATTTGAAACTACCCAAATTGTCCAAAACACAAAAAAATTTTCAAAATTGCCAAAATACCCATGGTGACCCAAATTGTCCTAAAGCCTTCCATATCATTTCAAATTTCCCCAAAACCAATTTTGACCACACCATTAAGCCTAATTTGAGCAATTTGACCTATTTTGACCAAAAGCCCCAATATGCTCTCAAAGGCCCAATTACCCTAATTCACCTCTAATATCCACCAACTTGATCCCAATATTCCTCAATTTCAACTCTAAACTCAAATTCAGCATGCCTAAGATTAATTGAAATCAAATCCAAGCCCAATCAAACCCAATTTCAAGTCCAATTTCAATCTCAATCCTAAAATCCCCAATTTGACCCAGAGTCAAAACTTCACCAAATTAAACCCCCAAACTTATCCAATTGCCTCAATTTTGAGTCCTAAACCCTTTACAACACTTCTCTACATCAAATTGAACCTTCAATTGGCCTTGGTAAAGCTTCAATTTCTCTTAAATTCAACTTAGACCAAAAACCCCAATTTTGCCTTAAATTAGCCATGTCCCTAAATTCCACCAAATTGAATGCCATAACACCAAAATTTCCACTCAACTGAAATTCAAAGCACTTCATGACAATCATTTGCACCAAGTTGCTTAATCTATTGAACCTAATCCAAGCTTAAGCCCGACCTAGCCAAATTGGTCAGCCCAAGACCACTACATCCACCAAGTGGACCCTAAGGACCAGCCAAGAACCACCTAGCCCAACTGAGTTGAGCCATGGATTAAGGGTCCCCAAAATTAAGGGATTTCTTGCCTAAAATGCCTAAGCCAAAGAAATCTTTGACAAAAACCATCACCAACTATTGACCTCACTTTTGGTTGAGGTCTAGTTTTTCTTCTTTAGTAGCCTAGGGTCTAGCCATAGGATTTTTCCGTTGACTATTCCTAGAAAACTAGAAAAGTAACCCTCACCATTAGAAATTCCAAAGTCCTCTTTACTCAACCTGTAGTTCCACATAGTAGTCCTAACCTCTAGCACTTAGTAGGTGGAGTCATTATGGGGGAGCCCAAGGAGAGTTCCCATAGGACTGTTTGACCTTATGGTTGACCCTTGGTGTTGTTCTGGAGCTAAGGAAATCACCTCACTCCCAATCACTCATAAATACAACCCAAAATTTCTTGACTTTGATCCCTTAATCCTTTGGGAGACTCATGTAGATGGGTCCCCTAAACCCACTGGTCCTAGGCTAGGGTTTAGCTAAGACCAGTATATAGAGGACCCAAATGGGGTTTCCATTAGTCCATAGCTCATTTATGGTAGTTTTCACCCCAATTCTACGAAAAATACCCAACTTGGCCTTTTTGCCCCTAAACTCCCCCAAATTACCTAATTACCCTTGAAAGCCTAAATTTGCCAAAATTCCCAAAATTATCCAAAATACCCAAATTTGGTCAAAAATCATTTCAAACCTTTTTAAAATTTCTAAATTACCCAAAATCACCAAAAACTTACCAATTTACCAAAATGCCCCTCCTTAGCCCAAAATGTCAAAAATTCGAAAAAATCCCAAAAATTCCCAAAACCTTTCAAATATTCCCAAAACCTTTCAAATATTCCCAATTTCATTTTTCTCAACTATCACATGACTCTATTTGACCAATTTGACCATTTTGACCAAAACCCCCAAATTGTCTTTAAAGGCCCAATTTCCCCTAAATTTATCTCAAATGTCCATCAATTTGGTACCAATCTCCCCTAATTTCAATCCTAAACTCAAATTCACCTTCTATATGACCAATATAAACCAAATTCAAGCTCAATTGGCTTATTCTTTGAGCCCAATTTTGATATTATTCTTTGAGCCCAATTTTGATCTAAGTCAAAACCCCAATTTTGGCCCTATGACTCGGTTCCACCAAGTTGAACCCCATGGCCTACTCCATTGGTGTCAATTTGAATCCTAAGCTCTTTATAATACTCCTACACATCAAACTTGACTTTTAATTGGCCTTGTTGAAGCCTGAATTTCATTTAATTTCAACCCAAATCCAAAGAATCCACAATATTGCCTTAAATTGGTCATGTCTCAAAATTCTACCAAATTGATTGCCTTAACCCCAAAATTTTCACTCCATTTCTTCATGAAAAATCTTCATAACATCTTCTTTGATAATTTGGACCATTCAATTGATCCAAATTCCAATTCTAGCTCAACCTAATCCCAAGTCTAGTCCAGAATGACCAAAATTCCAAAATCCCTCAAATTGAACCCCCAATTGAACTCAAAATCATTTCAATCCTTCAGCAAAAATGTTCATACAATCATCTGCACAATATTGATCAATCAATTGGGCTCAAGCTCATGGCTAGCCTAGCCCAAATGCAAGCTTTAGCCAAATTGACCTACATGGACCCCTTCACCAAAAGTTAACCCAATCTAGCAAAATTGGTCAAGGCAAAACCACTAGAGCCAAATTTTGGACCTTATTGACCAGAGCGAATCCCATGGAACCATCCAAATAAGCCATCGACCAAGGAATCCCAAAATCAAGAGATTTATTTTAAAAATTTCATAACCCTATGGGATTTTTGCCAAAACTAAACACCTGCCCAAATAAATTTTTTTATGACAGATTCTCCTGGCTCACCTGACCTCCTGGCCACCTCCTCTAGCCTTGTTGGTAGTCATCAGAGGAGCCAAACAGTGAGCCCATAGAGCCACTTCATTCTATTTGAAGTTTAGAGGCTCTCTGCCCTCCACATAGGGAACACTTTGCACCCATACATTGGCCCATAGAGCCACTCTAAGCCATTTTTATAAACCCTCCACCTCCATGGCCATGGTAGGTGTGCTAAAATTTTCTTAAGGATATCCTCTAAATATACCCTCTGAAATCACTTCCTGAGCTTCCTTAAGACCTCCACAGTGCAACCCAACTAACTCATTTCCTTAAATCCCCTAGTCGGAGTTCAATTTTTGAGCTCAAAACCTGTCGGAGATAGGACAAAGAGCTCCACACCTCTACACTCCACCAAAATCAAATTAAACTCACCCACACCATCACCACACTGAACTAAGACAAAGCCTATCAAATCTCCCTCACACAAAGCCTCTACACTAGACTTTGATCAAAATTCAAATTTCGATTTGATCGAATTTGGGTCTAGACCTTTCATCATGACAAGAGGCTCAATCTCTAGGATCCTTGGACCTCTACGAAAGTATTGAGCAGACCTCCACAAACGTGTCGAGGACCTCTGATTAAATCTTCCCTTCTTAGAGTAAAGGTATTGAACTTCCCCTCTTCTCAAGCCTATTTTGATTCTCCATTTAATTATAGTTAATTTAATTGTATGTTTACTGTATTGATGTGTTCGTCACACTTAGACGAGTTCATATGATCAAACTCGAGGTCATTTGGTGGAGAAATGAATAAGATCTTAGGTTTTTAATGTTAATGGTCATGGGATAGCTTATTTGAGGACGATGGCGGGGAGCTGTCCGATCGTGTGTTTATCTCGTTGATGTATGAAATCTAGCCGGATGAACTCTCGGTGCGTGAACCGCGGGACGCATAACATGCCAAGGTAGAAAGCACAACGAATGGGAGCACGCCGCGTTGTCGTTCGGAGCTGCCTAGGATGAGGTGGCGTTGCACGTTTAAATAGATAAATAGGGAATTAATTAAATCAAAAATTGATCCTTAAGTTCAAAAATCCATATCTTGATGTAAAAAAATCACAAAAACAAAATAAAAATACCCTCTTGCTCAGTGAATAGAGGAGAATAATATGGAAATGGTTTGAAATTTATTTGATACATATTTTATTTTAAATAATTAAATATGGTTTTCAGTCTTTTAATTCGTCTTTTAATTCTGTTTGCAAGTTGACATTTCACCATGACTTGAAATTTTGGCATGTTGTTGCCTCTGTCATAGGGAACATTCCCTGATTAATTCTCTACTTTTTTCATAGCCAGAGAAGAACTCTAGATAGAGATCCATATTTTTCAAGTTTATGTTTATTATTTGTATAAATTAATCATAATAATTAACATGTTGCTTAGAAAATTCCAATAAAATTTGGAAAGGTTTATTGTGGCCAGAGAACCCTTTGGAAAATATTTTATAGGTTAAGACCCTAAAATGCATAGAAAATTAATTTTAGGAAAGTCAAACATCTATATGACTTCATTTTTAATCTCTACTATAATTTAAAGTTCAGTGAACTCTCCATCAAAATTTCAGAAAATTTGGAGCTCATTTGATAGGTCAACTTAATTTTCCAAGTTAAATGCCCTTTTTAACACTAAAATGAGTTTTAACAATTAAAATATAGCTCAAAAAATTATAAAAAATAGTTTTTGGAGTTCTCTGTGATCAAATAAATTTTCTAAAAATAAATTTGTAATTAAAATAAAAATTTCACTTTTTAAACTTTTCTTTAATATTTAAATAATTAAAAAAGGATAAAAATCACAAAATAATAAATTTCATGGAAATGTTCTAAATTGTCTCCTAAGCACTTAGGAACATCAAAATATTTTTCCTGATTTTCAAAGTGAACATATTGAATTTTGAAGCTTAAAATAATTTTTAATTTTTAAAGGCTAAAAATGGATTTTCACTAAAATAATCCTAACAATTCAATAAAAAATTAGAAAAAATGTGAAATTTGTTTCTCTAGGTTCTTTGACCTCAGGGAGAGTTCTTTGAGTTCTTTGACCTCACGGAGATTTCATAAAAATTTAAAACTTAATTTTCCACATTTAAAATATTTTATAATTAATAAATGCTCCAGAACTTAAAATAATTCTAATAATTAAAACTGAAAAAATCATGAAATTAGGTCTAATTAATTCTCTAGTTTAAGTCTACCTCTAGTAAGAATTTCAAAGGATTAGGCTTTACCTTTGTCAAGTTAGGGAATTTTCTTTGAAAAATCTTATTCTTGCATATAAATAAATATATAAATTAAATTAAAATTTAAAAAATCACATTTTTTCCTGTGATGTCTTAATTGACCCATGAGTGAGGTGGGATTCATATTCTAAAGCCAATTGAATTAAATTTGATTAATTATGAAGTATTAAAGCCCTAGGGGCAAAGGTGTAATTTTGAAAATTTAGCTTTAA
Source organism: Phalaenopsis equestris (assembly GCF_001263595.1). NCBI lineage: Eukaryota > Viridiplantae > Streptophyta > Magnoliopsida > Asparagales > Orchidaceae > Phalaenopsis > Phalaenopsis equestris. The sequence continues at coordinate 84,586 of NW_018220550.1, forward strand.
TTAACATTTAGGCTTAATTCAAGAAAGGGAAATGACCAACCTATGATCTTAATAACATATTTGATTGAAACACAAGAGATTAATTGGTAAAAAATAATCTCAATTCTTTCAATTAAAGGAGAAATTTGTAATTTTCTTAAATTATTAAAATTTGAAAGTCTAGTCAATTAAATGATCATAGACTTAGGGGTATGATTCTGGGTGTTGATAACTTACTAATTTAACACCCCTATTTGATGTTCAAATGACTTAAAAAAAATGAATCATCATCACTTAAAATTCAACCTTTTTTAAAATAACTAAGACCTCCACCAAAATTTTAAGGACTTAGTAGTGACCTAAGCTAAATCAAATTTGGTTAAATGAGGATTATAAAAGTAAATGCAACTAAAATTTGAACAATTTTTAAACACTACAAGCCCAAGTTAAAACTAAAATTAGTTAAATATCTTAATAACATTAACTTGCCTCTTTAAGGTTCTTCACCCACATAATCCTCAAATTAAATTATAAGTGATAATCACCCTACTCTTAGGGATAGTAGAAACATCAATGTTCACTGAGCATTAAAGGTATTTACAGAATGAGTTATTAAGCTAAATAATAATAATAAGTTTAAATGAGCTTGAAATGAGCTTGAGGCTTTTCACCAAACACTGAGTGGGAGGCATGGACCTTCTTCTTTCTCCAGATCCGTTGGATACCTCGGAGGTCTTCTAAACTTAATATGTTTTGCTTAATAAAATCATCCTTAATTAATCAAATAGGGACCCACCAAGATATGAGCTAAGGTTGGGTAGATCACTAAAACCTTATTTTTCTGCTTTATATAAAGTGCAGTAAAGTGCTCTCACATGCATTTTGAGTTTTAGGTGGTGGAACGAGAAGACTCGTTAGGTACGTTTTTTTATAGTTACAGTGTCGTCTTTCTTGTACTTTCATACTGTACTTTTTATGCTTACAAAACTTGCATGTTAAACAACGTTGCAACCCTGCATGAAAACTAAAACTATTAGGATAGTTACAAAACCAAAACCCAAAACCAAAACAAATAAAAATAAAATTAACCAAGCTAAACTTCACCGTCACAGTTAGGATAGTTACAAAACTAAAACCCAAAACCAAAACAAATGAAAATAAAATTAACCAAGCTAAACTTCACCGTCACAACATGCAAAATATAAAACAACTCAAAAATTAATCAAAAACATAACACAAAACAACAGTTGCAACTAAATTAGGACGTCTCTGTTGGATGATCGAGAATCCCTCGGAGGAGGTAACCTACGGTTGCCAACAAGGCTTCCCACGATCTAAATATCTAAATGAAATTATGGAATGAAATTATGGAACTTATTAAGTTGAGCTTAGTAAATTCATTTGAACTAAGTGAATCCAATAGAAAAAAGTGGTACTAGAACGAGGGAACCATAGGATCCTAACTGGTGTCACTCTAATCAACTTTAACATCCCCCATAACATTTAAAGGACTACAACGTTATTGTTATTGTCACTTGATTTGACGTCATAACTTTACACCCTAGTAAACTTAAACTCGTCACGGCAAGGAGCTTGGAGCTAGCATGGTGGGCAGCACGACCATCTTCAATAGCAAAAGATGTCTTCCGAAACTAAACCATTTCCTTCCTTAGAAATAAAATAACAAGTCATAGGATTTCGAGTTTGTTTGCTTATGCAACATAAATCCTCACCTTATCTTTAGACCTTTGTACAACTTTTTTGTACAATCTAAGCCCTAAGTCGTTATAGGATTCCGAGGTTGTCGTCCGTCATGACCAAAATCCTCACATCTTCCAGGCTATTTGTGTGGCCGGTTTTCACCAAAAGAAAA
>NW_018220550.1:86453-95523 GCF_001263595.1 Phalaenopsis equestris
CTAACAAATAAAATTGGCAGGAACAAATAAAATTGGCAGGATGAAACATCTAAATATTTCTCCTTTAAATTGAAGTCAAACCATAAGGCAGACTGGGAAGTCACCGAGATTCTCCTCCAGATTCATGACATCCCCTAGTTCTTCCGCTTTTGGATTCCAAAAAATAAAATGCTCCAAATTTGAGCATTCCCTTTTCACAACTCTTTGTCCAATTTCGTCAAAAATTCTTATCCTTTTGAAATCTTTTAAGATAATATTTCTAATTTTTATCGACAGTTTTCTTAGGTGACTTCGATTATCTAAAATGTAATTAACTATAAGGGCTTGCCCTTACAGAAAGATTGTCCGAACCAAGCTAAATATAAACCCTATTTAATTCTTCATGTTAAATAGGGGAAATTGTCAGCAAATAAAATGGTTTTGCAGACCAAACAGACGTCATATATTTCTTAGATTATTTGATTGAGCCAAACCCTCAAGTCTTGTGTTTGTCTTTCGGGACAGATACAGAGTTTGAGGTATAGTGCTCTTTCGTTTAAACTATAAAAAATATGGGGTCAGTTTGATTTCATATTATTCTAAACTTAAATCTATATGTAAATTCAAATGTCCTTCTGAAGAGGGTGACGAGATTTTGATTCCGGTCACCGACAGCTTCTTACGTGCAACTCCACAATAAAAAATAGTGCCGACACCAACATAATTAATTTCCTTGATGGAGTGCTCACTGGCTCACCTGACCACTTGAGCACCTCCTCTACCCTGGCCAGCCGGCCTAGTCACCGGAGGAGACAAAATCTAGAGCCACCATGCCTTAAGTTGAACCCAATTGAGTCCATCCAATGCGGATCATCCCCATTGGTTATATGTGCTACTTAGCCCTCCACCTCAGCTCCCAATTACACCTACCAGCTGCCCTTGACCTGCATCATACAACCATGGCTATAAATTGACCTCCTCACAACCAACGTGCAAAGTGCTTGAAACCTAGAGGAAACTCTGCCAAAATCTCACCAGAGCTCCTCCAAACCTTCTTGAGTGCAGACACATTATTTCAAGCCACCCAAACCCATTTACCTGACCCAATTTCACAGGTCAATTCCTTGTCGAAACCAGGACATAATTCTTCACTCCTCCACAATCCACAAAAGTCCAATTAATTGCACCCACACCATCTCAAGACTGAGAGGAGTTAATCCCTTATAAAAGCCCTATCACAGACCCTCTCTAACCTAGCTAAAGGCCAACACCTAAAAATTGGTCTAGTCGAAAGCATACCTAGACAATTTACCAAAGTCCAACAACTCATCTGAAGGCTCGTTGGACTTCTCTAAAGCTTCTGAATACTGATTGAGGTTACACCTCTCAGACAAAGATATTGAACACTCCCCTCAATCTAAGCGTAATTTGATTCTCCATGCGTATATACTATATTTCATGCATAATCAACCATATAGATAGGTTTGTCTTGAGTAGATGAAGGCGTAGAAAAAAAACTGAAGCAATTTGTTTGAGTCTAGCCCAATATCTTAAGGTTTTAGTGTGGATGGATAACGGATTAGGTTAGTTTAAGATGATGACTAGAAGCCATCTGGTCTCGCATGAATCAAATGGACACTCTGGATTGCGCCGGATGGATTGACGGATTGATACGGCGTGATGTATGGCTGCTAAGTCAAGTACCGGTGTTGAATGTCGGAGCCTCGCGTCGCCTTCTGATCCGAATTTTTTTGTTGCGATAGATTGTGTAAAATTTAATTAAATATAATCAATTAATATTTGGATTCTACGGAAATACATGTATCATTATCAAGTAATAATTGACTTTATATTTAAACCCCAAATATCGATCTTACGGGGAAGGTTTAAATTGGAAATGACAAATTTGCTAGGAAATTCACAGAAAGTCAATTGAAATCACTGTCACTAATTGAATTTGTTGAGATGTAATCAAAATTAAATTTCAAAACTATTATTAAATCATATATGCAAAGTTTAAAATAGTAAATACTAAACTATTAACTAAGTTTATGTAACAGAGATTCTTATGTGAAAAGTATCTTTCCCACTACAATGAGGCTATGGTAAAATGAGATGAGATAACTGGTTTTAATATGTATTGTGCCAAATAGTAACATTTTTAATTCTCTACCTTAATACAGTGTTCACTATTACACTGCATAGAAAATCATTGGCTAATCTCAGTGTTTAGTCCCTAAATTAGTGGCTAGGCTAGAAGGATATCGGATCCCACTTCAGAGCTCCCACTTCCCTTCACCTGAAGCCTAGCTCTCGCTTCATTTTTTAATCACTAAGACTGAATTGAAGATTTTAGTCTATCACCCTAAAGGTTCTCCAATTTTACACCCAAAAAAGTATATTTCCCTATTTATTTGCACTTAATTACATGAATGAAATTCTCCTTCATGGAAATCAAATGTGATCCTCACTCAGTTGTAGAACTTATACTCCATTCCCCGGATCATATGTTTCGCAACATATTTTAACAATTTAATTGGCCAGAAAAGTAAATTAAGTTCGGAGTTGAAAAATCATCACAAGTTATTTTATATTTTAATATTTGCACATCCATATTACCTCTTCATTTCACCATATCTTAGAGTAGAGAGAAAGATAAAGTAAACTACTCACACAAAGCACAAATTTTATATATAAAAGAAAGTTCAATAAACATTGATAAACAAACAATATTTATCTGAAAACTCTTTCTCAAAGCAAATTCTTTGTAGCCTTTCCTTAGAAATGCAGGAAGAAAATATCTCTCACTTTTCTCCTTCTCCAACTCTCTTACAGAAAGTTTCACACTAAATCTCACCACAAAAACTCTCAACTATGAAAAAAATCCACTAATTGACTCTAATATGGAAATGGAATGGAATAATGTGGTGCGAAAAATGAAAGTAGAGGAGTGAAAATTATAGAAGAGCCCATTTTTTGATGAAATTCGACCCCAAATAGAGCCCAAGGTCGGTTCTCCAAGAGGTGCCTCCAAAACTCTTCCAAAAGTCATCCAAATACATCGAACCTTCTAGAAACAGGGTCTGCACAGCCTTTGGCGTCGTCAGCGCTGGTCTGTCGCCGTCGGTGTTGGTCTGACGCCATCGGCGCTGAGTAAAAAATCTCCGCGTTAATTTGTCTGCGTCGTTCGCGCTGTCGGCGCTTAGCATTTCTTCAAAAACATCATTTTGACTCCAAATTTTATCATTTTTGTTTTCTTTTTGCTTTAAGCCCTAAAAATCAACAACCTGCGAGAAAACATCAAAATACCTTGCATTAAAGTGCAATATCATCAAAAACAGGTATAAAATATGGGTCAAAAAATACATATATTTTTGGTGTATCAAAATCCCCCAAACTTACATGTTACTTGTCCTCAAGTAACTCCTTTACTGCATATAAAATATGACTTATGATAAAAACCATAACTTTTAGACTTCCATATTTTAGTTTTCCAAATGTAGTAGTATAAGTTAAGAAAAATTTAAAACAACTCCAGTTAATACTAAAGAGGTAAAGATATTCAATAATTAAGTTTATGGTTTTTGAACCTCTATTTCTTTCAAGAAAAATTACAATTTGTTATATTAAAGTCACTTAGCAAATTCATATGAAAAAAAAAACTTCATAAAACTTTATTAATAATTTAGTTAACATTCAAATAAAAAGTTTAGAAAATATGTTCAAGTCTTTTTCTTTAAGTTGATTCAAGTGAAGCTAATTTTTAATTAGGCATCTCCTCACGCTTCTCCCCATATATATTTTTTCTTTTTCTTTTTCTTTTCTTTTCAGATCATTTTTAATCCCCTTTTTCTTTTCTTTCTTTCTTTTCTTCTTTTTTTTTATATGTCGGGATCACTATATCTGGATAGCCTTTAATGATTTTGAACTTCACTATCTTCCTCTTAAAGTTAAAAACTTTTCACATTTCTTCACTTAACAAATTTATATTAACTTAAAGATTTTATAAGGTTTAATTCTTTTCTTTTTACATGAATCTTTTAAGACTTTTAATACTTCAAAAATACAAATTTCCTTTACTAAAAACAGAAAAACCTTATTCTCTTTTACCAAATATCTAGAATTAACCTTTATTATTGAAAATTTTTACTTAAATTTACTATATTTAGAAACATAAATATAGTTATCCAAAGTTAACCTCTAATATCAAAAGTCATATTAAATTTGAAATTTTGAAAATATAATTAAGTGAGGACAAATAAAATTAAGTTCTTTCTCTTTTTCTAAAAATGATTTTTCTTCTTATCCCCCTCAAACTTAAATTTGTAAAAGATTTTTACATGAAGAGCTTTAAAAATGAAGGTTAAAAGAAAGCATTAAATAAATAAAAAAATATTATACCTGTTTGAGATTCTGATTTTTGAACATAAATTTTGAAAATACTGCAGGTGCTAAAATGAAAACTACAAGTCTAAAAACATTAAATTCCACATAATACATTTAAAATTTGCTGAGAAAGAGCTAATCGCAAAACAAAATAAAGTACTGAAAATAACAACAGAACTAAACTAAATTCTAAAAATGAAAATAGTTTTCCATATTACAGTTTCACAAAACATAACAACAAAGTCTAAACAACATCACAACACAAACATTACAATCAAACATTACAAACACAAACAAACAAACAAAATAGATCACCTGTCATCATCTTCCTCATCATCGACATCTAACTTCTGCTGCTGATAATGGAGTATAAGTAGGGTGAATAGAGAACTGAACTGTATGGTCACCCCTCAGGTTTCCCATTAAAGTATCATCATAAGCAGCATCATACTCAAATTTCTGGCAAATCAGATCATCAGTGTGAGCATTTCTGATTTCTATATTTTGCATCCTATGATCCATCCTTAAAATATCTCCTTGTTGTATCATCATCTGATCCAACAACTCCCTATTGCTGGAGTCACTTAAAGTAATCTCACTAGGGGTTCTAGAAGTAGAAGGATTATCCCTGCCTGTCCTCCTGTCCTCTAGATCTCCAAGCAACATGGGAATCATCATTCTTGATGTTGGTAGGCCCAATGGGTCTCTAAGGCTCAATCCTCTCCTCATTAGGTCTGAAATCAACTCTTGCCTGCTCACAAAGTGTGTAAATAAGAGCAAGCTGTGTCAATTGACCAATGGTCTCTCACAGAGCAATAGATCAAATGTTCATATAAATTATAGAGCCTACATTTATATCCATCACTTGCTGAATACAGTAGTTCAGGATGGCTCTATCCCTGGTCACTTCACTATGATGATTCGTTGGAATCATCCTCCCAAAAATAAAATAGTGTCAGGCTTTAGATACTACATTTAACATAGAAAGGGTAAAGTTAACTTTAACTCCATTTATTTTTTCCAAGCCCCTTTCTCACTAGTTAGAAAAGAAATAACTTCATCTAAAGCCTAATCTGTAACAGAAAAAGAATGATACTGGCATCTATATGCATCTTCTATCTGGCATCTATATGCATCTTCTATAGAATAAAACTCATTTATTTTCTTTGGAGTACATTCAACCCTTTTTCCATGAACAAATACATAATCATCAAAAGCTTCAGGATGGTTGGCATAGAATTCCATTACAATCCCACCTATCGCATCGACAGTAAAATAACAGAACTTTTTCCATTGCAGAGCAATAATCAAATGTTCAACTTCTCCTCTTGGATTCTTAAAACCTCGATCCTGAATTACTTTCTTATTTTCACAAATGCTATAAAATCGAGCAACTAGCTCTAAAGCTTACAAATCTCTACTCGTCATATTCTACTTTCCTTTTGCTCAATCTAGGTGCCATAGGAAATCTAGAAAATTTTAAAAAATATGAATAAATTCTAAAATTCCAAAAATCAAAATGTAAAACATTTTAAATTTCAGATCACTATATAAGAGTTCATCACCAAAGGATTTTCTCAAAAATTTCTCAAAAATTTTTTCATATTTTTGTATCCATGCAATGTGAGATTAATCCTTGGTGGAAATAAGAAAATTTTTGTTCAAAGTGTAGCTCTTACATAAAGAAGATGAAATCCAAAGTCTTTTAGCCTCTAAATCGTCTCAAATCCGACAACAATCAAGCCCTAGCCGCCCAACCGAAGGTTGAAGATGACTTAAGCATAAAAATGGTGGCCACCGTAAAAATTTTGAATTTTTAGGGAAAATCTGCAGTCAGGTCGAGGGCGTTGTCCGCGCTATTCTAGCACCGTTAGCGCTGAAGGATCGAAAATTTCATATTTTGATTTTTTTTAATTTTCAATTTCCTATCGACTTACTTGAAAAATTTTTAGTATTTTAAACCCAAATTTTTATCTAACAATAAATCTAACAAGAATTCACAAACAAAACATTTCATCAACATGAATTTTCACAAACAACAACAAACTTACTTTTATATATGAGAGTACACTTCTTACAAACACAAATTTTAATTACACAATCACACATATTAAACAAACTAATTATAAATCACCATCAAATCAAGCCACAACACTAAACGCTGTCACAAAACTATGCACACAATCAAAGTTCAGAATTCTAAAGCAAAAACAAACCAAACAAAATTAAATCCACATAATTACATTAAATATATATAATGTTCTAAAATAGATAAAGAATTTAAAGTCTTCAATTATTACGCCTCTTCTTCAGTGCTTTCTCCTCCTCTGATATCTCCCATAGATTGGTAGTGAACATATAAGTTGTAGAAGGATCGGTACGAGAATTGATCTGCCAAATTTTATTTGATCCACCCTTTTTCTTTAAACATCTGAGCTAATACTGCTTCAAAAGTTCCAGTGTGATCAAAATTTTCTTTCATTCCCCAATCTAGGTGATCAAAAAGGTATTTAAGATCTCCTATTGCATTCATAATACTCTGAAGTTCCCTTTCAATTTTCCAAAGCAAGCGAACTTCCAACTGTTGGTGATATTAATGGAGTTGTAGCATGTGAACATTGATCTATGATGGCTTCTAATACTTCATTTCCATTTCCACATTAATTCTCATTTGTAGGATTCATGGGCTCCCAAGGCAATAAAGACTTTTCCCAACTTTCATATGGAACTTGGGCTTGACTGCAAATAAAAAGATGGTAGATGGATGCCCAAGTCCATAAATTGGTCCATTAGTAAGGATACAAATAGTAGGTTTAAATATAATAAACCCTATATCAATGAGTTTCTCCATTCGAATGCATTAATTTAAAATAACACATTCTTTGGTAACTCTACTAATTTTCATAGTCGGGAGTAATTTTGCAATAATAAAGAAATTCCATTGCTTGGAAATTGGATTAAGTAATGAAGTGGAAAAACTAACATATTCTTCATCTCGTATCTCCCACATATCACTTTCATCCGTCAGAAGATTATACATGTCTTGCATCAAATCTCATGTAGGAATGAAACTTGTATAATGACAGATTGGAATGTTTTCTATCATATACAATTCATTAATCCTTGCAGGAGTAAATGGTACAACCTTACCTCGTAATAACTGGAGTAATTCCATGTAAGTTTGCATAAAACTCTTTCACCACAGGTATGACAACCGCAGACGTAGTTGCAGACGTAGTGTAAGACAGAACTTCCCAACGCATTTGCATAATGATTTTATCAATCCGACCAGTAGGATTGATCACTCCATGATTAAAAAATCCTCTTTCCTTGATCAATCGCCTCTTCTAAATAACTTTATCGTATAATCGTTGCACGTCAAAACTAATAAACTTTCTTTTGTTGAAAACTCCATACCTCAAAGTATTTATGGAATTTGAAGCCATGGAATCAAAAAATAGGAAGTTACTAAGTGTCCAAGGATGCTTCTAGGCCTTTTTAAACTCATCCTGTTGGTTTTTATGAAGTGAAATAGCGCCAAAACCCCCCAAAAGTCGTCTAAAACCGTCCAACCGCATTTGGTGTCATCAGCGCTCCCAATTAGCTCCAAAACCCAGCAAAAGTCGTCTAAAACCGTCCAACTGCACACAGCTTCGTCGGCGCTTCCGATTGGCGCTGCCGACGCTGATGTCTGTTATCTAGAGCGCCGTCGGCGCCAGTGGCTAAAATTGTAATTTTCATTTTTTTATTCAACTTGATTCCAGTTTTTCCTCCAATACCAATATTTGACTTAATTTATAATAAATACAATTTTGTAGGATTATTATCTACTAATATATAAGACACTTAACAAACTAAATAGTAATACATAACAGTATAAGTATGGGTTGCCTCCCATAAAGCGCTTGGTTTAGCGTCGTCAGCCTGACATTCCATTTGTTTAGCTGGGTTGACTTAACATTAAAACTTCTTTAAATTGAGGTATGTGCCCTTCATAATAATATTTCAAATGATGCCAATTAACTTTGAATATCTTTCCAGTGTTAGTATCTTTAATAACAATAGTTTCATTATGATAGACTTTAATCACTTTAAATGGTCCTAACCATCTGGATTTTAGTTTTCTTGCAAACAATCTCAATCTTGTATTATATAGAAGAACTTCTTGTCCATGTTCCAATTTCTTCTTAATAATCTTCCGATTATGCCATATTTTCATTTTTTCTTTATAAATTTTTGCATTATTATATGCTTCATTTCTAATCTCCTCAAGTTCATTAAGTTGCAAAAACCTTTTCTCACCAGCATCCTTTAAATTAAAATAAAATTCTTTCATAGCCCGAAATGCTTTATGTTCCAATTCTACTAGTAAATGACATGTTTTTCCAAAAAATCAACTCCTATAGGAGTTTTATAAGCAGTTCTATATGCCCATAATGTAGTATCTAGTCTAGGAAACAAATCCAATTTATATGGATTTACAGCTTTTTATAAAATGTGTTTAAATTCACGATTCGATATTTCTGGTAGACAATTAGTTTAAGGATGATAAGCAGTAGAGAATCTATGCATTATATCAATTTTCTTGATTAATTTTTTGATTCTCTTATTCTTGAAATGAGATCCTCAATCAGTAATGATTACTCTCGGCATTCCATATCTTGTAAAAATATTTTTAATTAAAAATTTTGAAACACTCCGAGCA
>NW_018220550.1:95589-108393 GCF_001263595.1 Phalaenopsis equestris
AAATTTCCAAATGAAGGCATAAATGGTCCCATAAAGTCTAATCCCCACACATCAAAAATTTCAACTTCTAATATGTAATTTAGAGGTATTTCATCTCTTCTGCAAATATTTCCTACTCATTGACATCTATCGCATGTTTTAATATATTCATTAACAATTCTAAAAATAGTAGGCCAATAAAATCCAGTTTGCAAAATTTTATATGCAGTTTTATTTATTCCAAAATGTCCTCCAAATTCAGAATCATGAGATCTTTCAATTATTTGTTGAGTTTCTTCATAAGACACACATCTTCTAATAATTAAATCTTTACATTATTTATATAAATTTGGGTCATCCCAAAAATAGTCTTTCAAATCATAGATAAATTTATTTAATTGGGGATTCTTGATATCAAGTGGTAGAATGTCACATACAATATAGTTTACTATATCAACATACCACGGTATATCCATTTCTTCATTACTATATAAATGTTCATCAGGGAAGTTTTCTAAAATTTCATTTGCAAAATTAGTTAATATTTCTATTTCTATTCTAGAAAAAATGATCAGCTATTTGATTATTATTTCCCTTTCTATCTACCACGGTAAAATCAAACTCTTGAAGTAGAAGTATGCATCTAATTAATCTTGGTTTAACATCCTTCTTTTGCATCAAGTATTTAATAGCAAAATGATATGTATACACTATATATTTAGTTCCAATTAAATAAGTTCTAAATTTATCAAAGGCATAAAAAATAGCTAATAACTCTCTTTCAGTTGTAGTATAAATAATTTGAGCATTATTTAGAGTTTTATTAGCATAATATATAACTTTAAAAACTTTTCGTGCCTTTGTCCTAATACAACCCGAATAGCATAATCACTAGCATAGGTTTTGTTATTTTTGAAAAACTTTTTATGTAGCGCCTGTAAAAACCAGCATGTCCTAGAAAACTTCTCACCTCTTTAACATTATTAGGAGGTGGTAATTTTTCTATAACTTGGATTTTTGCAAGATCTACTTCCATGCCTTTTTCAGAAATTTTATGCCTAAGAACAATACCTCCTGCAACCATAAATTGACATTTTTCCCAATTTAAGACTAGGTTGATTTTTTCACATATCTCCAGAACATTTTCAAAATTATTAAGACATAACTCAAACGAAGTCCCAAATACAAAAAAAAATCATCCATAAATACTTCCATTCCATTCTCTATAAAATTGCTAAAAATTGACATCATGCATCTTTGAAATATTGCAGGTTCATTGCACAGTCTAAAAGGCATTCTACAAAAAACAAATGTTCCATATGGGCTTATAAATATTGTTTTTTTAATCCTCCAGAACAATTGGAATTTAATGATACCCAGTATACCATCTAGAAAGCAGTACTATTTTTGCCTGACCAATCTATCTAACATTTGGTCTAGAAATGGTAAAGGAAAATGGTTTTTCCTGGTCGCTACATATAATTTTCTATAGTTTATACAAATTCTGTCAACCAATTACTTTTTATATTGGTATTAATTCACTTTCCTCATTTTCTTCAATATTCACTCCTCCTTTCCGTGAAACACAGTGAATTGGGCTTACCCAAGCACTATCTAAAATATGATCTATAATTCCCGCATCTAACCACTTTAAAATCTATTTTTTAACAACTTCTTTCATTATTGGGTTTAATCTTCTCTGAGGATCTGCTTTAGGTTCATTGTATTGTTAATATAATAAAATTTTGTGCATAAAAATTGAAGGACTAATTCATTTAATATCTGCTAAAGTCCATCCAAAAGCCTTTTTATACTTTTCCAACATCTCTATCAACTTTTGTTCCTGAATTTCACTTCACTCATAAGATATAATAACAGGCAATGTAGATGACTCTCCTAAAAATACATATTTTAAATGGGGAGGTAATATCTTCAATTCAAGTTCAGGTGGTTTAATACTTAAAGGAATAAGATTTTTACTATCATTTTCCAGCAAGTCAAATGCTTCAAATTTGCCCTAAATATAATCTAAATCTTCTTCTTTTACTTAATTTTCAATATAAAAAATTTCTCCTTGCTTTAGTTTATCTTCGAATTCATTCTTAAACTGCTCATTACTTAGATAATGAGCTACTTCCATCCTGAAACATTCATTATCTTTTTATATTGCAGGATATTTCATAGCTTTTGCTATATTAAATTTCACTTCCTGGTCATTAACTCTCATCATTAATTCTCCTTTTTGGACATCTATTACAGCTCTCCCTATTGTGAGAAATGGTCTCCCTAAAATAATGGAGATTTCCTTATCTTCCTCCTTATCATATACTATAAAGTCTATAGGAAAAATAAATTTATCCAGTTTTACTAGCACATCTTCTATAACTCCTTTTGGATAAGTTATTGATCGACCAGCGAACTGAAGAGTTACAGTAGTAGGGGAAATTTCTCTCAAATCTAAACGTTTAAAGATCGATAAGGGCATGACTGGTACTCGCACCTAAATCACATAAAGCTTTTCCATAAAACTTTTCACCAATTGCACAAGGTATAGTAAAACTACCAGGATCTTTTAATTTTTCAAAAAGCTTTTTTTGAATAATAGCACTACACTCTTCATTGGTGCAATGATCTCATGATCAGTAAACTTCCTTTTCTTATTTAGTACATCCTTCATAAATTTCACATAACTTGACATTTGTTCCAAAGCTTCAACAAAAGGAATATTTATTGTTAATTTCTTAAGGATTTCCAAAAAAAATTTAAATTGTTTATCTTTATTTTTCTGCCTCAGTCTTTGAGGAAATGGAGTTAATGGTTTTTCTAAAAGAACCAGTGTTTGTTCATTTTCATGTTGAATCATTTTCATCAACTTCAGTTTCAATTTGGATCCTTGTTTCAAATTCTTTTCCACTTCGTAATTGAATTGCTTTAATTTGTTCTTTTTTTGATCTTTTGGATTAACTTCCACAGTACTTGGAAGAATTTCAGAAGCCCTATTACTAAGCGCAGTAGCAATATGTCCTAATTGATTTTCAATATTTCTAATAGCAGCCCCTTGATTCTATATTTGATTTCCCATATTTAACATTACCTCTTCCATCATCAACTTCTTTTCCTTAACTTGTAGGTTAGGGTTGGAGTTAAATCATGGAGGATAATAAGGTCAAAAATTATGATTTCCTTGATTGTTTAGATTTCCACATGGATTCACCTAATTATTATAATTATTCCAACAAAATATAGGGTGATTTTTCTAACAAGGGTTAAAATAGTTAGAATAGGGATTGTTATTTTGATTATTTATAGCGTTTAAAGTTTCATAAGATGATTAAGTACCAATAATCTGTCCTAGTGAATTCTCCTCTAATACTGGGGGTACTTGAGAATAATTCATTCCCATTTGATCAATCATTTTAGAAATAGCAGCAATTTGAGATGCCAAAATAGATATTGCATCAAAATCATGAATACTAGCTACTCTCTTAGGATTTACCCTTTCAGAGGGTCATTGAAAATTATTAGTAGTCATTTCTTCAATTAACGAATATGCTTCATCAAAAGGTTTTGACATTAATGAACCACCCGCAGCAGCATCTATAATAGATCTCAGTGATCCTACTAATCCATTGTAAACTGTATGAATTATTAACCAATCTGGTAAAGCATGATTTGGAAATTTCCTAAGAAGATCCTTAAATCTTTCACAGCTTTCATATATCGATTCCCCTTCAAAGTGCCAAAAAGATGTAATATCATTTCTAAGCTTAGCAGTTTTTTAGGGTGGAAAATATTTAGCCAATAAATTTTGTGATAGTTCTCCCAAAGTCTTAATAGATTCAGATGCTAATGAATTTAACCAAACTTTGGCTTTATCCCTTAATGAAAAAGGAAAAAGTTTAAGCCTAACAGCATCATTAGACACTCCATCATATTTAAATGTAGCACAAATTTTAAGAAAACTAGCAAGATGTATAAGAAAAACAAATTTTAAGAAAACTAGCAAGATGTAAGTTAGTATCTTCAGTTGGTGATCTTTCAAACTAATTATTTTGTACCATTTGGATAATACTAGGATTAAGCTCAAATAAATTAGCAGCAACATCAGGATTTTGAATAGTCAAGTGAGGTTCATCTGCTGTTGGATTCACATAATCTTTTAAAGATCTTTGTCGATTTTCATTTATTGGATAATCTAAGTTATTCTCCATTTATTGTAAATTTTTAATTTCTATTTTTTATTTTCTAGTTTTTCTAATAGTACGTTCTAATTCTGAATCGTAAGGTACTAAACCTTTCAGATCCAATATTTCACATAAACAGATAGAGCAAGCAAAGAAACACTCTAATAAAAATATTTCTTTTTGGATTTCTTATTTTTTAAATTTTTTTTTATTTATTTATTTTTAATAATAATAATTTTTTATGCTATATATATTATCTCTAAATTTTCTAATTTATCAATACTATTTAATTCAATTGTTACCTTCCCCACGTAACGACGCCAAAAACTTGATCCGACTTTTTTTATTGTGATAAATTGTGTAAAATTTAGTTAAATTTAATCAATTAATATTTGGATTCTACGCAAGTATACTTATTGTTATCAAGTAATAATTAACTTTCTATTTAAGCCCCAAATATCGATCCTACGGGGAAGGTTTAAATTGGAAATGACAAATTTGCTAGGAAATTCACAGAAAGTCAATTGAAATTATTGTCACTAATTTCAATTGTTGAGATGTAATCAAAATTACATTTCTAAACTATTATCAAAGAAAATATGCAAAATTTAAAACAGTAAATACTAATCTATTAGCTATGTTTATGTAATAGAGATTCTTATGTGAAAAAGCATCTTTCCCACTACAATGAGGCTATGGTAAAATGAGATGAGATAAATGTTCATAATATGTATTGTGCCAAATAGGAGCAATTTTAATTCCCTACCTTGATTTAGTGTTATAGAAAATCATTGGCTAATCTTAGGTTTAGTCTCTAAATCAATCGCTAGGCAAGGAGGATATTGGCTCCCACTCTAGAGCTCCCACTTTCCTTCCCCTGAAGGTGCTTCAATTTTTAATCACTAAGACTGAACTGAAGATTTTAGTCTGTCACCCTAAAGATTCTCCAATTGTACACCTAACAAAGGATATACACCCAACAAAGAATATTTCCCAATTTTTTTGCACTTAATTCCATAAACGATGTTCTCCTTCATGGAATCAAATGAGATCCTAACTCTGTTGTAGAACTCTTACTCCATTTCCCGGATCATATGTTTCACAGCACATTTTACCAATTCAAATGGCCAGATAAAAAGGTAAAGTAAGTTCAGAGTTAAAAAATCATCAAAATTTATTTTACAATTTAATATTGGCACATTCATATTATCTCTTCATTTTACCATATCTCAGAGTAGGGAGAAAGATAGAGGAAACTACTCAAACTTCATGAGAAAGAAGTTTGGAGAAAGATAAAGGGAACTACTCAGACTTCATGAGAAAGGAATAACAAAACATAAATTTCATATATAAAAGAAAGTTCATACATCACTGATAAACAAACAATACTTATCTGAAAACTCTTTCTCAAAGCAAATCCTTTTTAGCCTTTCCTTAGAAATGTTGGAAGAAGATATCTCTCACTTTTCTCCTTCTCCAACTCTCTTACAAAAAATTTCACACTAAATCTCACCACAAAAACTCTAAACTATGAAAACAAAATCACTAATTGACTTCAATATGGAAGTGGAATGGAATGATGTGGTGCGAAAAATGAAAGAAGAGGAGTGAAAACGTAGAGGAGCCCATTTTTTGATGAAATTTAGCCCCAAATAGAGCCTAGGGTTGGTTCTCCAAGAGGTGCCTCCAAAAACTCTTCAAGAAGTTATCCAAATACATCGAACCTTCTAGAAACGCGGTCTGCACCGCCTTTGGCGCTGGTCTGGCGCCGTCTGTGCTGAGTAAAAATTCTCCGCGTTAATTTGTTCTGCAACGTCGATGCTGCCCTTGGCGCTGCCGGCGCTGAGCATTTCTTCAAAAACGTCATTTTGACTCCAAATTTCATACTTTTTGCTTTCTTTTTGCTTTAAGCCCTAAAAATCAACAACCTGCAAGAAAACATCAAAATACCTTCCATTAAAAGTGCACTATCATCAAAAATAAGTATAAAATATAAGTCTAAAAATGCATATATTTTTTGTGTATCACCTTCCGGACCCGTCGCATGACGTTGTGGCGCTAACTGGGTTAAGTAAAAAATTAAGTATTTTATGAATTAACTAAATGCCAGAACATTAAAAATTCATAACCATGGATAGAAAAATCACAAATATAAAAGAAAAATGCTCCCTTGTTCATTAAATAGAGGAGAATAATGTGGACCAAAAATAATAATTATAAGATGAGTCTTTGATTTTTAATTAATTAAATAATCTCTGAGGTGTTTTATTATATTTTGATTAAATATTTTCCACCATAGCTTGAAACTTTGGGGGTTCATTCCTCATGACAGAGGAGATGTTCTCTGATTTTTCCAAGGGCAAAGAGCTTCGCTATGCATGTAACCCTAATTTTCAACATTGGATGGCTATTTTGGCTTAAAATAATTATATAAATTAAAATGTCTCTTAGAAAATGATGGGATGAATTTTAGTAGGTTCTCTATGGTCAGCGAAGCTTAAGAGAAATATCCAAAAGGTTTGAATAATTTTGTACATTTCTACAGTTAACTAAATGCTAATAAATTGTATTAACTTATTTAAATTAAAAATTTTTCAAAAATTAATAAAATCAATTTCACATTGTGTAGAAAAATTATGTTCACTTACTGTAAAAAATTATTTGATTTAGTTTGACTTCTAAAGTTGATCTTTAAAGAAAAATTGTATTTCTGTATAAAAATAATTATATTAAACAAAATATACTTAGGAAAATTATGAAAAGTGATTTTCTGAGTTCCTTGTGATCAGGGGCACTTAGGAAAAATAAAAAAAAAATTTTAAAAAATAGTTCATTTCTAAGCTATATTTTAAATTAAAAATATTTAAAAATTGTAAAATATGAAAGTGATTCAAGTGTGCCTAATTTTTTTCTGATCATTTTGGACTCATTAGAATATTTTCCCAAATTTTTCTAAGTTAAAAATAAATTTTAAAACACTAAAAATTATTTTCCCTCATTTTCCATTAAAATAATTATAATAATTAAAATATAATTTGCAAATCATGGAATTTTATCTAAGTGTTTCTCTGAATTAGGTGAACCTCTAATAATTCTCTCATGAGTAAAAATCTTATTTTGATTAATTAAGTAAATTGACATTAAAAAATCTTACTTTTGAATTAAAATAATTATATAAATTAAATTGAAATATAGAAGACCACCTTTTTCTCCTCTGATATTTTAAATGGCTCATGATTGAGTTTCCATGAAAATTTCAAGGTCACTTGAGTTTCATGTTATAAGTTATGAAGTGGAGAGCCCTAGTGGCAAAATTGTCATTTTGAATTTTAGTGCCTTAGTTAAATTTTAGGATTAATCAAAATGTAAATGGTAATATTGATTAGAAAAAAAATCTTATGGGTGTTTTAGATATGAATGGCTAAGAGGTAGAAACTAATTTGTCATCCTTTTCATGATAAGGGTTGAGTTTAATTTTGAAAATTGTCAAGATTTAGAAGATAATTTAATCAGGGTGATCCTAAAGTAATGGGCTTAGGTTAGGAAGATCATAATTAACTTAATTTTAAGCCCACAATTGGATCTGATATGATCTTTTAATAAGGATATGTACCACTTAAATTGAAATTCTAATAACTAAAATTGTTAAGGGCTTAGTAGTAAGCTAGGCTTAATCCAAGATTGTTTAACAAAATTTAGAAAAGATAAGATGATTAATAATCAACATATATAAACACTACAGGGCCAAATTTAGTGCTGGGCACAAAATCCTTAATCACTTAACTTGCTCTAAGGGCATCCACGCACATAACTTTTAAGTAAGATATCAACTTATTAATTGAGTACCCCACTCTTGGAATAACAAAAATGTCAATATTCTCTGAGTAATAGGGCAATTTTAATTTAACCATGGGATGATTAACAGAACAATATAATAAGTTCAAAATGAACTCAAAACATTACATGGGGTTTTAAAAGTTGTCCATGGTCATTCCCTGAACACTATGGAATCTCTTGGATATTTTGAAGGACAATTGAACTTATTGAATTTTTTTTCTAGAAAATCGTCCACTAAGATTTCTTTGAGACTCACTGAGTCACAGTTTTAGGTTTTGTTAGATACACCTTCATCTACTCTTATGATTTATTTAAATTTCTACCAAATTACATACATTTTGCAAAAGCTAATCTTTCAGCGGGAATGTCAGGAAGATGACATGTATGCTTTTATAGTGTTATTTAATTTGTTATTTAATTTATGTCATTTTACTTTTTGTATTATACTTTTGCTACAACATATTATAACGCTTCGTTGTGCACCTTATATTACTTGCAAAATCAAAACCATTTTCAAAAATTAATCAACATTTTCAAGAAAACCTAAAACAAATTGTTTCAAGGGTAACCATAAATCCTTTAAAATGTCACTAAATTTAAAACGTCCTTTTAAATATATGGGAGTCCCTCAGAGGAGTAACCCATGATTGCTAACGGGATCTGCCCAGCTTAAATAAGTTTAACAACTTCTTTAAGCTAAGTAAATTCAAAAGAAAATAATGATACCAGAATGAGGGAATCATGTGATCCTTACCGGTGTTGCTCTAATCAACTTTAAACCCCCCATAATGATTGAAATAACTATGAACCTGAACTTGTTAAACCTTTAAATCTTAGACTTTACGACTTCTACGTCTTCAAGGAGCTTGGAGTTGATTTGGTGGGCAACCTTCTACAACAACGATCTGCAATAACACGAGGATCTACAACAACAATCCCTTTCCTTAGAAATAAACAAAAAGCCATAGGATTTTGAGGTCGTCTGCCTAGTGCGACATAAATCCTCAACTCATCTTTAGGCTTTTGTTTGGGTCTGCTATATAATTTAAGCCTGAACTCATTTTAGGATTTCAAGGTTGTCATTTTTCATGACCTAAACCCTCATATCTTCCAGACTATTCATGCGACCATCTCACATAAATGTAAGCCCTAATTAATAAAATTGGTAGGATGTAATATTTAAATAATTATTTTCTCTGAAACTGAATCCAAACTGTAGAATTTCTTGGAAAGTCACTGAGTTTCTCCTCAGCATCCATGACATCCCCTAATTCTTCTTCCTTTAGATTTCAAAATAAATGTGTTCCAAATTTGAGCCATTCCCCTTTCACACTCCTTTGATCCGATATTTTGAAAAGTCCTACTCCATGAAATTCTTGAAGATAATATTCTCTGATCTAAATCGAGTGTTTTCTTAAGTGACTTCGGTCATTTAAGATGTAATTAACTATAAGGGCTTGTTCTTGTATGAAACTTTAAGAAACATCTTAATATCAACCCTTTTTAATTTTTCATATTAAATAGAGGAACTAGTCAGTCAACATAAAAAATGGTTTTATGCAGAAATATACGGATGTCATAAATTCTTTAGTTTATTTAATTGAGCCTTACCAGTGAGTAGTGTATCTATTCTTGAGGATGGATGCATTGCCTGTGGTATTAGACTCGTGTATCTAAACTACTGAGGATATGAGATAGGTTCGGTCTTGTATTTTTAAAATTAAAAATATTATTTTTTATAAATATTAAATTAAATCTGATGTCACGATATCCATTCCGGCGGCCGACAACTTCTACTTTAGTGGCCGACAGCTTGTGGCGACTTCACTGGGGAATAGTTTCTCTCCCACTCTAGCAAATCCCAAGAAGTTCCCTTTAGACACTTTCTCTCTTTATAATCAATCTCAATTCTCTTTTAGAAGTGTAATGAAAAAGAAATTTCTCATCTTCCCTCTCCTCTTACAATCCTAGAAGAAAATCCTCCCATCTCTCACACGCTAAAACCTTTCTCTCTAACTCACGCCCCTTTTTTCTCTAGACTTCCCTCCTTTTTAATTAGAGCCCAAAATGAACTCAAAATTCCCTCCAATTTTTCCCTGAAAAGTCAGACCTTTTTGTGCCAATGTCGGTGCTAAAAATTTGGGACGTAAGAAGTTGTCGGCCGCTGAAATGGATGTCCCGACGCCCGACTTAATTTAATATATATATATATATATATAAAGGATGGTGGCGGCTGGAGAAGGTGCTCTGCTAGGGTTTCTGGCAGGATGAAGGGAAGTGGTTGCTGCTTCAAGCTGGTGTTGGTGGCTTTAACCCTGCTGGTTTCCTTTGGTGAACAAGGGTTCACTGGTTACTTGTCCTTTGCAGCTCCTAGAACTTTTCCTTGGTACTATTACATTGGTGGCTGCTGCCCTTTTTCAGCTCTCTTTAGTGGCACTGTTCCATTGGTTTTTCATCCCTATTTATTCCTTTTAATCTTGGGGACTTCTTCTTGTTACTGGATTTTCTTGTTTGCTGCTGCTTCGGGTTTCAGAAGTGGCTTTACCTGCTTTTCTATTTCCCCTTGGACAACTATTTTCTATTTAGCTAAAACACTAGCTCCTGAGTGCTCTGGATGGGTGATGGTTTCTTCCATTCATATCACTACAGATTCCCAATTGACAAAAGCAACCTATGCTGGTGTAGTTGGAAAATCAACTGACATCTTATAAGATTATGATCATTTGGTGTTTCCACAAAAATTTCATGATACTGCTGCTGGAAAAGGGAGTAGTCCTTGTATTCACCCTCTTGGATCTAAAGAAGGTCAAACAGCTGTATACTTCACCACTAATGAAATGGATGCATTAAAGGAGGAGGTTAAGTTCACTTTGGTGGGCGAATTTCAGCTAGGACATCCTCAAATGGTGCTAGTCAGAAGTTTCTTTGAGTCACTGAAATTTATAGGAAATTGGAAAATTGGGCTTTTGGATGGAGGCACCTCCTAATCCAGTTGGCATCTGAGGAAGACTATTCAAGATTATTTGCAAAAAAAAATTGTTAACATTGCTGGAACCAATATGAAAATTATCAAATGGACTCCAAGGTTTGACCCTAGTAAAGAGCCTTCTGTGGTCCTCCTCTGGTTCAAGCTACCTGGTCTCCCACTCCTTTACTTCATGCTCAATGTTCTATTCAATATTGGTAGAGCATTAGGTACACCTCTAAGAGTGGATGCCCCTACATATAACAAGGCCAGACCCTGTCTAGCTTCAATTCAAGTGGAAAGAGATACCACACTTCCTGAACTGCAGAGAATTTGGATTGGTTCTGATATTGAAGGGTTCTGGCAGAATATAATAGCTGAAAAAAAACCTTATTATTGTCCACATTGCAAGATGTTTGAACATACTATTGACAAATGTTACAGATTACATCCCCCTAATAGGAAAATGGCAGGAAGGAATCAAACAACTACTGAAAGAACTGCAACTAATGCTATAAGGAATATTGTTAAATATACTATCTTAGCAAATAGACAAGAAATAAATCAGAGGCTGGAAGAATCATCCCCAAGAATAAATGAGGATCCATCAAATGCTGACCCCCTTGGAGTGCTGTCTGAACCTAATAGTTAAGATAACACCCCACTTCCTAGACTAATTAGAAAGGAAGATATTGAAATCACTATTGTCACACCTACATCCCATTTGCAAGCTGAGAAGGGGAAACAAACCATTATAGAGATACATGACAGAGCTCCAAAGGAACCAATTATTACTGAAATGAAAAATACCATTGAAGAAAATTGGCAAATTAAAACAGCAAGGAAAAGAAGGAAACTAGGGACAGAGGTGCAAAAATTACAATCAGGGGTGCACTCTATGAAGGCTGAAAGAGCAAGAAATAGTTCGCCAAATCATATAGGAAGAACTAGATCAAGATCCCTGGCTACTCCACATTCTCCACTTCAAAATTAATCTACTTTGCTGGAATATAAGGGGGATGGCTAACCCTCTCTCTCTAAAAAGAATCATATACCTGAATTCTAAATACAAGTTGTGGTGTATTGTGATCCTTGAGCCCATGGTTCACAAGAACCCTCAGAATCTGATTAATAAATTTGTTGGCTTCACCCATTTTGGAAACACTAATAATAAAATTTGGGTCTTTTGCAGAAGAGAAATCAATCCAAACTTTCTTATTGATCATCCACAATTTGTCCATCTTTCATTTAATATGAATGGACATAAAGGGTGAAGCTGCCTTCATATATGCTAGCTGCACAAAGGATGCTAGAAAGGAGCTGTGGAATAGCCTGATTAATATCAGCCAACAGATGGACTCCCCATGGCTAGTGGGGGGAGACTTTAATTGCATTACTTCAACTGCTGAAAAATCTGGAGGTAGAGTTCCAAATCTTGCCAAGATGAACATCTTCAGTGAGAATATTCACAGGGTTGGTCTCTTTGATCTAGGCTACAAGGAGCCTGCTTTCACTTGGAAGAGGGGATTCATTTGGGAGAGGCTAGATAGAATGTTGGTTAATGATGCTTGGGTTAACCAATTCCTCCTTACTTTTGTCACTCATCTTAATCTGGCTGGCTCTGATCATAGACCTTTACTTATCAGTATTACTTCTACTGATAATTATAACTCCCCTCCCTCTTTTAGATATCTTAATATGTGGGCTGCACACCCTTCATATAATAAGTATATTGTTGATCTTTGGAATGGGGTCTCCCATTTTGATCTCTTTATCAAGTTAAGTCTACTGCAAATCAAAACTACCAAAGCTCTCAGAAATTGGAGTTGGGAAACCTTT
>NW_018220551.1:0-489 GCF_001263595.1 Phalaenopsis equestris
ATGGCACCCTCGAGGCCGCCGACGGCGAGCTCGGCGGTTATACCTACTCAAACTTTGGAAAAGGCTAAATTTTGAAGGGATGGTTAGGCAACTCTTGGAAAAGCTCAACCACAACTTTTATAGAAAATTAAAGAAGAGGGGAGAGAATCTGGAGAGAAGAAGGAAGTGCTAGGGAGAGTTCCTAGAGGTTAGAAAGGTTCCAATAGTGTGAGGAATTCTTTGAAAGATTGTAAGAGTAAGATTGTAAGAGTGGGTAAGAGTGGAGGGAAAGTGAGAGATTTCTTCCTCCTTGCTGCTTTGAAGAGGAATTCTATGTGTTGTAAAGAAAGAAATAGATTCAGATGAACTTCAAGGAGTGTTCTTGGGGAGAAATTAGAGATAATTTATTTAGTTGTTGTAGTTTGTATGACTTTGATTTTATATATAAATTTCAAGTTTTGTTATGCTTTCCCCATGAGATCTGAGAAGTTTTCTGTCTTTCTCCTTGTC
>NW_018220552.1:0-900 GCF_001263595.1 Phalaenopsis equestris
GAGTTCAAAAGGATAGGACTTTTCAACAAGATCGGCCATAGAGGTGTGAAAAGGAAATGGTTCGAATTTGGAACATTTTGTTATAGAGTCCAAAGGAGGAATAATTACGGGATGGCACATATCTGGGGGAGAACCTCGGTGACTTCCCAAGCTATCCTAATTTTTGGCTATAGTTTTGAGGAGAAATATTAGGTGTTTCATCCTACCAATTTTATTTGGTAGGGCATATATTCATGTGGAACGATCACATGAAGATGAGCGGATTTAGGTTGTGGCGGATGACAATCTTGGAATCCTAAGACGAGTTAGGGCTTATATTGTATAAGAGGGATATATAATGACCTAAAGATAAAGTGAGGATTTAAGTTGCATAAGAAAGCAGCCTCGAAGTCCTATGGCTTTGTTGTTTAAGTCTAAGGAAAGAAGATTGGTTTATTTTGGGAAGACAGGTTTTGCTGTTGAAGATGGCCGTGCTGCCCACCTTGCTAGCTTTAAGCTCCTTGCTGCGATGAGTTTGAGTTTTTTAGTGTGTCACGTTATAATGTAAAATCAGGTGGCCCTATGGCTGTAGTTCTTTTAAATTTTATGGGGGATGTTAAAGTGATTAGAGCGACACTACTGATTAGGATCCTATGGTTCCCTCTTTCCGACACTACTATTTTATGTTGGATTCACTTAGTCCAAATGAATTTACTAAACTGAACTTAATGAGTTTCATAATTTCATTTAGACCATGGGAAGCCTCTCTAACACTAGTAGGTTACCTCCTCCCAGGAATTCCCGATCATCCAATAGAGAAATCTTAATTTAGTTGATGTTGTAGTTTTGTGTGATGTTTGTGATTAAATTTTGAGTTGTTTTATAATTTTGATGTTGTCGAGGTGATTTTTATCTTGGTTG
>NW_018220553.1:0-2021 GCF_001263595.1 Phalaenopsis equestris
ATTTAACATGACATTTGGTATTAGGGGTTAACTTTCAATAATTATAATTATGTTTCTAAATATATACTAAATTTAAGTAAAAAAATTCAATAATAAAGGTTAATCCTAGAGACTAAGATATTTGGTAAAAGAGAATAAGACTATGTTTTTCTATTTTTAGTAAAGGAATTTGTATTATATAATATTTGAGTTTTGGGGATTTGTTGAGTGAGAAAAACTTAAGAAAAATAATAAAAATAGGTGTTGTTATTTAGTATTTTTCTATAATTTTTTTTTTCATAATTGTGTTTTTTATGTGCAAATTTTCCCCTAAAAGAAAATTTAAAAAAAAAAAAAAAGAGAAAAAGGGGATTAACAATGATCCTGAAAAGTAAGAGTCAGTAAAAAATTATTTTAGTTGTATTTTTTTCTTCATATTTATATGCCTAACTAAAAGTTAACTTCACTTGAATTAACTTAAGGAAAAAGACTTCGACACATTTTCTAAACTTTTTATTTAAGTATTAGCTTAATGATTAGTAAATTTTTATGAAGTTCTTTTCATATGAATTTTCTAAGTGACTTTAATATGAAAATTTTTAACTTTTCTTGAAAGCAATAGAGTTAGTATTAACTAGAGTTGTTTTGAATTTTTCTTAAGTTATACTATTATGTTTAGAGAACTTAAATATGGAAGTCTAGAAGTTAAATTCTTTACCATAAATCATATTTTTATGAAGTAGAAGAGTTACTTGAGGATAAGTAACATGTAAGTTTGGGGGATTTTGATCCGCCAAAAATATATGCATTTTTAGACCCATATTTTATACTTATTTTTTTGTAATATTGCACCTTAATGGAAGGTATTTTGATGTTTTCTTGCAGGGTGTTGATTTTTTAGACTTGAAGCGAAAAGGATGCAATTTGTAAAAAGGAAGGAATTTAGAGTTAAAATGACGTTTTTTAAGAAGTACTCAACGTCGACCGCGCTGAGGGCAGCGCCGACGGTGCAGAACAACAGAACTACTGAAATTTTTACTCGGCACCAACGACGCCAGAACTAGCGCTGATGGCGCCAAATGCAAAGGTGATTTAGCCCCTATTCTAGAAGGTTCGATGTATTTAGACTATTTTTGAAGACTTTTTGGAGGCACCTCTTGGAGAACCAACCTTGGGCTTTATATGAGGCCGAAAAATTCATTAGGAAAGTGACTCCTTTTCGCTCAAAGACATTCCTCAACGCTCCATTTTTGCCATTCTTCATAATCCATCTTCATTCCACCGTCATATTAGAGTCCATTAATTATTTTTCTTTTATAGTTTAGAGTTTGTGTGGTGAGATTTAGTGTGAAACTTTCTGTAAGAGTGTTGGAGAAGGAGAAAAGTGAGAGATATATTATTCATACATTTCTAAGGAAATGCTACAAGGGATTTGCTTTGAGAAAGAGTTTCAGATAAGTTTTGTTTGTTTATTAGTATTGTATGAACTTTCTTTTATATATGAAATTTGTGTTTTGTTTTGTCTTTCCCAATGAAGTCTGAGTAGTTCACTTTATCTTTCTCTCTACTCTGAGATAAGGTGAAATGAAGAGATAATATGATGTGTCAATATTAAAATATAAATAAATTGTGATCATTTTTCAACTCCAAACTTAATTTACATTTCAATTTGGCCAATTGAATTGTTAAAATATGTTGTGAAACATATGATCCGGGAAATGGAGTATGAGTTCTACAACAGAGTGAGGATCACATTTGATTTCATGGAGGAAAAATTTGTTCATGAAATTAAGTGCAAATAAATACGGAAATATTCTTTGTTGGGTGTAAAATTGGAGAATCTTTAGGGTGACAGACTGAAATCCCCAATTCGGTTTGAGTGCTTAAAAACTAAAGCGAGAGTTAGCCTTTAGGTGAAGGGAAGCAGGAGCTCTGGAGTGGGAGTCAGTATCCTCCTAGCCTAGCCACGGATTTAGGGACTAAACCTACGATTACCCAATGATTTTTTATGAATTGTATCAGGGTAGAGAATTATAATTGCT
>NW_018220554.1:0-2662 GCF_001263595.1 Phalaenopsis equestris
ACAGAGAGTGAGAGAGACAATGATAGAGAGTGTGTTAGATAAAGAATAAAGAATTGTCACTTGCTATCTTTCTCGTGCTCTCTTTCTTGTAATTTCTCATTCTCTTCACTTCTCAGAAAAAGATAATGAATGATGGAGAGAGATAATATTGATAGAGAGAGTGAGGGAGTAAGTGAGAAAAGATATAGAGAAAAAGAGATAGTGAGGGAGAGAAAGATTGAGAAGTAGAGTGAAGAGAGGGAAAGATAGAGAGAGATAGAGTAAGAGTTTGAGAGAGTGTGTGTTATTGTGAGGAAGAGAGAGAATGGATAGAGAGAGTGTGAGCGAGAGATTGAGATAGACATATATGTTGAACGTTTGAGAGAGAAATAAAAAGAGAATCAATAAACAGAGTGATATCTCTATTCTCTTTCCCCCTCTCTTTCTCCCTTTCACACACTCTCTCTATCTCTCTCGTATCTCCCTTTCACACACTCTATCTATCTCTCTTGTACTCTATCTTTCTCCTTCATTCCCCTTCCTCCCTCCCTCCATCCTCCATCTCTTTTATTTCTTTCTCTGTCTCTCTCACTACTCCTTAATCCGTCTTCTCTCACTTTATTCTCTCTCACTCTAGCTACCTCTCTCACTCACACTCCTCTCTCCATTTATTTTTTCAACCTAAATCCTCTCTTTATCTCACCTATTTAGATTATCTTTTTTCTTTCTCCCTCTCTTTCTTTCTCTCCCACTATTTTTCTCACTTTCTTCTAATCTCTCACTATAAAGATAAAATATGGGAGGAGAAGAATAGAGAGCTAGAGAGAGGTAATGAAAAAGAGAGAATTGGATGAAGATAGAAGGAGTGAGAAACATATGGAGAGGGAGAGAAAGATCTTGAGTGAGAGAGAGTTAGAATGAGCGAGTGAGAGAGAGGGAGTTGGAACAAGAGAGGGAGAGGGGTTGATCCCTCATCTCTCTCTCACTCACTCTCTATATCAATTTATCTCTATCATGTGAGAAAGTCAGAGAGAATAGAAATTGAGAGAGTGAGTAAGGAAGATAGAAAGTAGTGATGTAGAGTTTGAAATAGAGAGAGAAAGATATATTGAGAGTACGAGAGAGATGTACAGCTAGAGAAACAAATGATAAATAGAGAGAATGATAGATAATAAGGGAGAGAGAGTTAAAGAAGGAGAGAGGAAGAGAACGAGTGGGAGGGAGAGAAATCTTAAAAGTGAGAGAGAGGGAGAGGGTGAAAGAGAAAATGAGAATAAAAATATATTACGATAGAGTGAAATAGAGATGGAGGTTGAAAAATATTGGGAGTGATGGAGAGTCTCTCTCTTAGGTAGAAAGAGGGGGAAATAGGTAAGAAAGGGATATCGGGAGGGACACACATAGGGAGAGAGAAAAGAGATAAGAGATAAAAGGAGAGAAAGATATCAAGAGTGTGAGAGAGAGATATAAAGAGAGAGAAAATAAGAAAGGGTGAGCAAAAGAGGGAAATTGGGAGAGAGAGAGAGAGAGTTAAAGTGAGGGATTGAAAGAAATAGAGAAAGAAAAATGAGGGTAGAGATGCGAAATGTGAGAGGGAGGGAGGGAGCAAGAGTAAGAGAGTGAGAGAAGATGAGAAATGACATAGAATGGGAGTGAGAGAGATACAAAGAGAAATGAGGGAGGTAGACAGAAAAAGGGAGCATGAGAGAGAATGAAAATGAGAGATAGAGGGGTGGAGAGAGAAAATTGTCAGAGAGAAAAAGAGAATGAGGGAGTGAGAGCAAGACAAAGAGAGGAAAGATGATGAGAGAGAATGAGAATGAGGGATAGAGGAGGGAGAGATTTTCATTCTTTCTTATCTCTCCCTCTCTCTTCCTTCGCTCGAGAGAGCATCTTTGCACATTCTCTCTCTTGCATTCTCAATCATGCTTTGGCCCTCCCTTTCTTAATCCTGCTCTCTTTCACTCTCTCACAGTCTCTCATGGTCTGTCTGCATCTCTCTCCTTCTTGTTTCTCTCATTATATCTCTCTATATCTCTTTTCTTATCTCTTGTTTTCTCTCACTCTCCATTCTTTTCTCAACCTCTCTATATCTCTTTTCACTCTCTCACAGTCTCTCATGCTATGTTTTCTCTCACTCTCCACTATCTCCTTTTCTCTGTCACTTTCTCTCCTTGTACTTCTCTTACTCTCACTCCCTCCCTCTCATTATCTCTCAAAATTTTTCTCCTTTATTACTTTCTTAGTTTCTTCTCTCTCTCCCTCCTAATTTTTTTCTTTCACCATCAATTTATCATTTGCGCTTCTTAACACTAACTCCCTCTCTCTCTCAATCTCTCCCCCACATGCTTTCTCTCGTTTGTTCTATTTCTCCCTTCCTCTACCGACCCACTCTAACACTCTTACTCTTCTCTCTCTTATGCTTCTCTTTCTTCTTCTCTTTCTCCCACTCCCCCCTCTCTCTCTCTCTCATTAGAAGAGTGAGAGAGTGGAAGGGATAAAACCTATCTCTCTCCCTACCACTCTATCACTCATTTTTCTCTCTCTTTCTCTTTTTTACTCTCTCTCTTTCACTTTCCCTCAATCTCTCTATCTCTCTTTCCTTTTCCTTATCTATCTCCCTATCTCATATTCTTCTTCTTACCTCTTTCTCCATGTCTCTTATGCTCTCTAATATTATTAT
>NW_018220555.1:0-1572 GCF_001263595.1 Phalaenopsis equestris
CAAAGTAAAATTTCAATTATATCTTTAAATAGTAGAGATTCTAGGCAAGTATACGTATCATTATCAAGTCATATATGGCTTTCTGATTAAGCCTTGAATATTGATGCTGCGGAGATCAAGTTAATCACGACGACTTTCAAGAAAAGTTCTAGTCTAGAACAACACGCCCAAGCTTGGAAGGTTGATAAATGTTTGGTTTTGATTATATCATACAATTATCACTACAATACTACTTCTACTCCTAAATTAGAATACTTAGTAAAATTCAGAAAGTGGGGTTTAATATATTAAAAGTAACCTTTCTCATGCAATGAAATTTGTGACTTGTGTAAAAGTAAAACTAGTAGTGAGAGAGATTATGACAAATAGGAGCAATTATATTATTTACCCTCAATCAAGTATGATACAAAACATTGGCTAATTCATATTTTAGGAATCCTAAAGATTGGTTAGACAGGAGAGATACTAGTTCTCACTCTAGAGTCCTCTTGTCCCCTTATCTGAAGGCTAACATCTAGTATTAAGACCTAAAACTAAGAACCAAATTGGGGGCTTTATCCTGTGACTCTAAAGTCCTCTAATTAAACACCCATCAAAGATTATTTTCCTATTTCTTTGCACTCAACCATATGGACTACATTATCATCCATACAATCTCATGTGACTCTACCAGAGTTGATTGAGACAACACCATCACAAATCTTACATGTTCTCACAATGGATTTTAACATACAGGTTGATCAAGTTTACATGTAAATAAAAAACAAAGTAACAATATCATAATATATTCTCACTAAACTCAATTTTATATCCTACACAAGCATACTAATTGATTATAAGAGGGAAGCGTAAAGAAAACTACTCAATACACATTGAGAAACAATAAGAACTTTTCATTCAATAAGACATTGAAACCATACAAAAAAGTACTAGATTGAAATCAAAATATAGTAAAAATACTTATCTTTAATTTAAATCAAACTCTCTTTGTAAAGTAAAAGCAATCTCCTTACAAACCTCTTCAAGAACAAAGTGAAAAAAAAGAAGAAATCTCTCACTCTCTCTTTCTCTCTTTCCTTGTCGTCCCACTTGGGGCTCTCACCCAAACCTTCTTCTTCTTCTCCAAGCCTTCTTCTCCTCTTCCAATTAGTTTAACAACCCCTTTTAAAAACATTTCTAGGCCTTATTTATAATTTTCTAAGAGGTGCTTAAGTGTCTCTTTAGAAGTGTGCATATTCAATGAATCTTCCAAAATGGTGCCTCAAGTGCCTCTTCAAAGTCTTCAAAAACCACGTTTTAACCTCCCCAAATCCTTATCTAAAGTTCTTTTACCATTTCCAATGAATTCCTCAAGTGTCCCAGGAGGCACCGCTTTAAAAATCGTCCAAATCTAATGTATATTCTAGAACATATGTTGAAAATAGTTTTTGGCGCTTAAGCACCAATTTTGGGCACTTAAGCACCCTCCTCTCCATCTGGTGGCACTTAAGCTCTATGGTTGGGAGCTTAAGAACCAAGCATAGGCATTTAAGTGCATGGTTTTGGCCCTCATGGCTCTAGTGTTCCTCGGTT
>NW_018220555.1:8494-9215 GCF_001263595.1 Phalaenopsis equestris
GTCCATTCAATACACGCGCGGATGGACGGCATCCGTTCATCGTCCCCAATAGCCTTAACCGAGAACCGTCCATACTAAAACCTTAAGATCTCTGCCTAGACTCAACCAAATCACTTTGGGTTTGATCCTATGGACTCGTCTATGTGGGACGAACATATCTATACGGTTAATAAGCCATGAAATTAAGCCATTGTAAATGGAGATCTCGTAAAGGCTCGGGAGAGTGAGTGAGGCTATACCTTTGCTCTGAGAGGTGTAGCCTCGATCAGAGATTCTTCACACCTTCGTTATACTCCAAATGGCTTAGGGATGGAGTCTCTGGCTCTGGTGTAAGGTCTATGTATGAATTCGATCACAGCCCATTTCAGGTGTTGGTTGAGGGCTATGGTAGAGGCTCTGTGGAAAGGTAATTTGATGGGGCTTTAGCTTCTTTCCCTCTTGTGAAGGTGTAGGACCAGTCAATTTAGGATTTGGGGCTTTGTAGGTGGAGATTGGATTTTGTCCTGGTTTCGGGCAAGAGTTTGGAAGCTCTAAGAGGGGGAAATGGATTGGGATGTGCTAAGGGTCCCTCAGGGAAGCTCTAAGAGGAGTTTGGAAGGCCTCAGTAAGAGAATTTTTACCACCCCCTCCATGGCCGTGAGGGGTGGATTTTATAGAAAATGGCCAAAAGGGAGCTTAGCTGGCCATTTGAGAGCTTAGCCCCACTGCTTAGGTGTCAAGC
>NW_018220555.1:10163-10409 GCF_001263595.1 Phalaenopsis equestris
TCTAAGGCATTCAATTGTTGAGATTTGGGATGTTAGCCAATATTGGGGCTAATTTGGGGAGTTTGTCAAAAATGGTTAAATTGACCAAATTCGACCAAGGTGTAGTAGGACAAAATGAAATTGGGAATATTTTGAATTTATTGGGATTTTTTGGGAATTTTTGGAATTTTTAGATTTTGGGTCATGGAGGGGTATCTTGGTAATTTGGTCATTTTTGGAAATTTTGACAAATTTGGATGTATTCAA
>NW_018220555.1:10745-24785 GCF_001263595.1 Phalaenopsis equestris
TTTGAATTTCTAATGGTGGGGTACCTCTTCTAATTTTCTAAGACTAGTCAATAGGAAAGTCTTATGGCTAGACCTAGGCTACTAAAGAAGTTTTCTAGACCTCAATCAAAAATGAGGTCAACAACACAACGATCAATCTTCTCTGTTTCATCCTTAATATGAAGACAAACTTTTTCTTTTTTAATAAGCCTTCTTAAACTAAAATTTCCTATGTATTTATCTCTTTCATTAATTCTGAGATTGAAGCACTCTTGTGGCATGTTAAACTTGATTTTAACTATCAGCACTCTGAGAGCTATAGATAATTCAAAATGAGATGTGCAACCATCCCACGATAACCTTTGAACTACATTCATCAAAACTTAAAACTCCCATGCTTTATGGTTTGGTTTCTCTTCCTCCCCATGACTCGGATAACAATGTCTTGTCCCATTGAAGATCATTTCTTCAAGTTAACATGATTAAAATTTAGGTTGAAGATCATAAATAGTCAAAGAAGCATACCTAAATATTGCAGGGTTAGTCTCATTATGTGAAGTCCAATTTGTATAATTAGATTGTATTTTTTGGGTATCGAACATGGGCAATGAAACCTACCCTCAAATAAGTATTTCATGAGATTAGTGCCCCTATCACAAAAACCTCGACAGAGTTCAAGAATTCTTCGGTGATTCTTTTTCTATCTGTATAAAGTCTGTTGTACATCCATGATCTTAATGTACAAATATCCATAATTAACTGAAACCTTCATAAAAATAAGCACATCATAAATTGCAATAAACATAGATCAATTAAACACAAATGTGCGTATGATTTTTAGGCATTACCTATTGATCTAAGAATGAAAATTCATAAAATAAATAGTCATACAAGTCTGGCAAGTAAAATAAGCAATTATGTGTCAGCGACTCATAAATGGGCATGGAGAGTGATGGAAAGGAGTGTTTTTTTTTTGTCTCTTATGCAATGTTAAACCAATGTATTATCAGGTGAGTACAGACCAGCTTGGTGGAAGAGCTCTTTGATTATAGGGGAGCTCGGTGCTAGAGTTCGCATAAATAAAATGGTTGTTAACGTTTAAGATCATTTTTATACAATATATATGCCCAAATCCTTTTAGATATACCTATAATTTTCCTAACATAGGTCAAATCTAAGCATCGACTCTCCTAACTAGCTCATCATATTGTCCTTGATGTGTGATGCACAATGGTGTGGTCGAATCTCCGTCTTCGACCGCACATACGGGTGTCTAGACATAATTGTTGTTGCTAACAAAAGGAGCAAGAAATATAAGGAATGGAAAATCCCTTTCCAATGAAAAAATTGATGTTTTTTGTAGCATCAATATCCTTTATTCTCTCCCAAGTAATATGGCTCATAAATGGTATCTTATTTATGCCTCAAACATTATTACTAATGGGAAGAAAGACATCAATAGTTAAGCCTTAACAATTATATAATGAGGATCTTGGATGTGGTGGCGGCTAGATCTCGTGAATTGCGGATGATTGGTGAAAAAGAATCTCAATAATTGGATGAAATTTTAGGTGCCAACAAAAGATAGAACTCTCAGTGGCACAAGATTTGGATCCAGTAGAAGCGATAGCAATGATAGAAGTGGGGCGGAGTTCAAGCTCCAGAGAATCAAACAAAATTACGGCCAAACATGGAGGAAGATGGTTAGGGGAATGGATCTAGATGACTATGGTCATGCAAGGATGGATCTAAAGAGGTTGGCAAAATCGCAGCGGATGCGGAGTGTGCATATTGGTACTGAATGGGAACAATGGTGAGACCGGACTTGGAAGATGATGATTGGAGGAATGTCAATCTTGAATGGGAAAAAAGGCAAGATAGGAGCTTGGACGACGTTGGTGAGAAGAATAGTATATTAACAAGGGCCCATTTATTGGATGAAGATAAACGATAATTCAAATATATAGTTTTCTCCAATATATTTGCTGCAACACTGCCTTTGACCACATATATCCAACAATTTGAAACTTTATCATTCTAATTTTAAGGCTAATTTGATTATTTTAAAGAGCTTAATTAAAATTTTTGTTATAGTTTTCTTCAATATTTCCTTTCGGGCATTTACATACATACCACTCAATTCCTAAAGATTTTCATATGTAACACCTAAAGTTTGTTTTTACATTTATACCATGAAAATGTATTATAATACTTCAAAAATACCAACGTTTTAATTTCTTATGTGGCATTTACTCATAACTTTGCTTTCTACGTTCATACCATCAAAATATTTATGGGGCATTTACATACTTAGTCGCATACATATAAAAATTGAAGTTTAAGTGTTAAATTGGTAAATACATAAGAATTTATCGGTATGTATGTTAATATAAAACAGGAAAAATAAAAATTCTCATTTTACCTCGAAATAGTAAAAACTCCAAATACAAAAAAACTAAGGGTTGGAATTAAATAAGAATATAGATGAATGTTCAGATAGACATCACCTTCCATTTGAATCAAAAAACTTAGGAGATGCAGTTAAATCTCCACCCTCCGGTCCAGATGCGCGCACAAAAGGCAGCGTCGGTTTGATATAATAGGGTGCTTGCTTATAGCTTAGCAATTGATGATTTAGTCCCTCGGTTAATATATGATGTCCGCCAACTTTTAAGCTAGAAAAACCAACGCCTTCAAATTATGCCGACACAAAACGGTGTCGGTTTATGATTCGGCATGAACCGACTAGGATAACCGTCAGTCACCCACTGGGAACTTCTTTAATGAGGAACCTATGGTTTATTTAGTTAGACAACCGTCGAAAATGACTGTGAATCTGTTGAGTCCTTGGGTGTAGAAAAATTATTCAAAATTTCAGACCAGCATAAAGCCTTTAGTTTTCCTGCCAATTTTAGGTGTTTTTTGTATGGTCAGTGTACTTAAAAGCGAAGTCTAAGCAAACCTATTTAAGTAATGCATGATATACTTGAAAAGAGAAAATTAACATAATTTTTAAACACAATTTATATTCTATTTTGGTGATTTGTGAAGAAATGCATACAGTTATCGAATTGAAAATCAATAAATGGAAAGATAGGATTTATTGATTTCTTCCATATTGGTTGAAAATTATTTTGAATTTATTGTAGGTTAGCAAAGTGCCTAGTGTGTTATAGGTTAATGGTTACAACTTTAACAGCAATAGAAAGTTAATGGTTATTGTTGTGAGGATTTCTAGGGGTGAGGATTCAATAAAGTTAGATGGATCAATTTATAAAATTTTAAATTGGACAAACGGATTGCACAACAAATTTCCAATCCGAATAAATATATCAGCAAAAATTTTGATGGATTCAAAACGGCAAGCCAATGTTTAATTTGGTTTTAGTTAGTTATGAGAGAATCGAAAACTACATATCATAACTGTGTGTTGAATATTTAATCGATGAAAAGAAAATTAACACCAAACTAAAAATGAAAAACTGAATATAAAATATCTAGAAATAAGAAATTGAAATACAATTTTGAAGCTGAACTAAATCAATCAAACCAATTCGATCGGTTTGATCTTATGATTTTGACTCAAAAAGACACACCCTAATTAATGGTTGTAGAGTATTTATTTTGTTTGTTTTTATGGGTTAATGAAATTGATTTCTGGAAGGAATTTTGGAGATAGAATTGGATTCAGTTATAAGGCTATCACGAAGTTATTATCCATAGATTGAAGACAACCTCTTTTGCTTATGCCAAATTAACTTTTTAGATGCCAAACTGAGCTTCGTGATACTAAGTGAATATTAAACATTAGATTTTTTGTTACATGAACTTTCTAAGCTTATTCAGTTGTTTGTCTCTCTCAATCTTTTGTTTTGGACGACTGGTTTATTTTAGAAAGTCTAATTGCTGGTAATCAAGGTTCTTTGGATGTTGGTTCATGCATAGATTTTAACCCTTCAAGTTATTTCCTCACTTTTTGTTGCAGGAAATTTCACCTTTATTATTCTTCTATTTGCTTCGGTTTTTTTTTTATTTTTTGGCTCGCTCTAAGATTGTGTTAAAACATTTGAAAATTGGGTTTCTGTTCAAACGAGACGAGGATGTTTTTCTACATAGATTCAACACACATTTTATTTATCAATTTTGGGGCAGTCATGGAACCTTGTTTGCTTTTTGAGCATGGAAATGACATGAATATACTCAGTCGGGTTGATTTCTAAAATTTTCTATTTTATTTGACTTTGGTGGTGTTGTTTGTTGTTCAAGTGAATTGGCTCAATGGACCAAGGTTTTTCAGGCATTAATTTTCTGGTTCAATCCGTTCTTTCTTGATTGTAGTAGTATTTAACAGATGTTCTTGTTGTTTCCTTTCAATATTTCGTATTAGGGGCTTATAAATTTTTATTTTTCTTGATATGTATTTTTATTTCATATATTTTTTTCTAAATTCCTCTTTTGTAATTTATTTTTAATTGAAAAAGATATTGACGGCCGAGGACCTCACCTTCCACACCACCACCCAAATATATATATATATTTATATATATTTATATATATATATATATCTAAGGAACGACCAAAGACGATTAGACGAGTCCCGACCATGCCTAAACATGATAAATATTTGAGTACCACACCCTATACAAGGGGGAATTCGAACCAGTGACCTAAGAGACTTACGACATTCAAAGAGGCTGCTCTACCAAAATAGATGTATATTATTTAATTTATAATTTTAAAAACTAAATTTTATTGTAACAATTTAATATAAATTTTAAAAAAT
This sequence comes from Phalaenopsis equestris, assembly GCF_001263595.1. Lineage (NCBI taxonomy): Eukaryota > Viridiplantae > Streptophyta > Magnoliopsida > Asparagales > Orchidaceae > Phalaenopsis > Phalaenopsis equestris. The sequence continues at coordinate 15,508 of NW_018220555.1, forward strand.
CTGTTTCTATTCTAGCTATTTGAACTGTAACAGTTGTTAAGAATTCCTTTGGCTTAAATTGCCGCAACAGCAACAAAATTGTGATGTTTGAACCCACCAAATTTTTGTGTCTATTATTAAATATAAATCACCATAAGAAATATTACTGAAAACTTTCTCTACTGCCGTAATACCAATGCAAATGGTGACCGTCATAGCAGAAAGCAAGTACCAAAAAACACCGGTAGATTTACTGTTGGGTTAAAACTGCCGTCGTCGCATATTTACATGCATCTAAACCCTCTTTTCGCGTATTATAGTTGGGATATCTTTTAAATGGTATATGCATGTCAATATATAGTAAGATGCAGCCTGCCAGTTAACTACTACCAATTAATTACCTTCTAATGCATCATGCTAGTTTTGGATATAAAACGTTATAAAAAATGTAACATACATGAAGTCTCTCTCTCTAAATAAATAATATAAGAGGAAATTGAGCTCAATTTTATCGAAATTAATTTTTCAATACTGCCTAAAAGAAGTTCAATTTATTTTTTATATTATTTGATTCAATTTGTAAACTGAACTCTAATATTTACATCAATTCAACCCAAAGCTGGAAGAAAAACCTGTCAGTATATGAGATCAATCTGATTATATCAGTAATCAAGTAAATCTAAATTCTTATTATTTTAAAAACATTGGTCTTTAGCTCGTGCCATCCTACGAAAAATCATTCCAAATAAAGAATACTTAAGAAAATATTAATAGGGTATTACAATTATTTAATGAATAGATTAATATAAATAATAAGCTGAGAAATAGAAAAATGATGATCAAATAAGTTCTATATTTTTTCATTATTTTTCATAATATAAATAACTTTGTAGTGTAATATCTACTCAAAATTTACTTAAAAACCGTGCCCAAAGCTTGAGAAGTCAACACTTTTGTACACGTAAGAAAGGAGCAAGGCAAGAGCTGGCATTCACATCATTTCTATTAGCTCTTGAATGTACCAGGCACTCTCTTTCTACATCAACATTACCAACATTACCATCTCTTTTTGTATCTAGCACTCCAACCTCTCCAAGCTATCGCTTCTTCTTCCAACACAGAAAATCAGTCTCTGTAACATCAATAGCTACATCAGCAGCTAGCAACAGGCAAGCAAATCACCTCAACCCTCTCCTTTTCCCCCCATCTTCACATTCCTTTCTTTCCCTCTTGTACTTTTATGCGTTAGAGTCATAGCCCCACTTCCTTCCCCCTACCTCTTATCTTGCCTTTTAAGCATATCTTCTCTTTTTCCAATATTCTATCCCCTTCCTTTCTTCCTCCCCTCTCTCCTCACAACCGCCATCTCCATGCTTGGATGTGCTCAGCAAGGTAATCCTAATCCTAATCCCCTGAATCTTCTCTTCCTCCAATTTCCCTCTCATCTCTTCTCTCGCAGGGAGAAACAAGAAGACATAATCAAAAAGATTAAAAGCGAAGCTGATGCATCCAATCACATGGCTCGCCACAGTCTCCTCGGCTCTGTAGGCGTAACCCTAAATACAATCACTCCCTGCGCCGCCTGCAAGCTCCTTCGCCGCCGCTGCGCCCAAGAATGCCCTTTCTCCCCTTACTTCTCTCCTCACGAGCCCCAAAAGTTCGCCTCCGTCCACAAAGTCTTCGGCGCCAGTAACGTCTCAAAGATGCTCATGGTATATAGTCGCAAACACACATACACGAACTTCGTAATAAAAAAAAAATTAACTTGTCGTCTTTCTAATTAATCATCAGGAAGTTCCAGAGTCTCAGAGAGCCGATGCAGCCAACAGTCTTGTCTATGAAGCCAACGTGAGGCTTCGAGATCCTGTTTATGGGTGCATGGGAGCCATCACGGCCCTTCAGAGACAGGTACAGGCTCTTGAGGCGGAGCTCTCCGCCGTAAGAACCGAGATTCTGAAACACAAATATAGACATGCAGGCGTTCATGCGGTTCTTTTTGCCTCTACTGCGGATGTATCGGTAGCAGCGCCACCGCCGATCCATGGCTTGCCCCGGCCGGCGGCCGCCGCTGCTGCCGCCTCCTTTCCCTGTTTTGACTAGAGGCACGATTTCTTCAGCTATGTATCCTCCAGCTCCATCCAGCTCCACTGACTACAGCTCCATCACAAATGAAAATGTCACGTATTTTGGATGATAGATTTGCAAATTAATTATTTAGCATTATTTTGTTTTTTTTTTTTTTTGGTGGAAAATATAGTTTTTGAGAAATAATGCAAAAATTAAGGGTGATGAGAGTTATTCATTTGGTAGCTCATGACAGTTGTAATATCTCTTATGTTGGCTATATTTCCCAATTGTTACATGAGTTCTTGCTTCTGTGTTTTTTTTCTTTTCTATATGATTGTTTCTTTTTCCTGCTACAAATCTACATTTTTTATTGCATAATTGAGATTTATATGCTGAGCAATTGGTTTAATTGACTATATTCATGAGATCCTTCTTTTGGAATGGAAATGGGGAAAGCAAGAAAAGTGTGTTATATTCTGATCTTATTAGAGTCATTTATTGTCGTCTATGCTTGGTTTTTCACTCCGTGTTGCTGGTGTTAAGAAAAAGTTCCCCATAGCAGAATAAATATGCACTTACATATAAGAGGAGAACATTCAGAAGGCTTTTTTGTTTGGAAAGAGGAAGGCCACTTCAGGTAATGGTTCCCTACCGATGATGCCAAGTTGGCAGATCGAACGTACATGAGAAGTGGTCTACTGTTCGGTGCATAAACTTGCACATGTTTGTCAGAAAACTGAAGATCTCGATGTCTTAACATTTAATGGAAGCAGACAAAAGGGTTTGTTTCTGGTTTGATCTGCCAGTTTCTGCAAACTAGAAACTTCTGAAATGAATTATTTATCTTCTTCTAATTTATAGTGTTTAGAACTCTTGCCTTACATTTTGAGGAGATGGCATGATCTTCTGTATTATTATCTATTGATTAATAATGTCCTTTTAGAGATATTTCAATATATGAGTAGAAGAAAAGGTTATAAGAAGGTCTATTTAATCGTATCTATGTAATTTGAGTTTAAACATTATTTTAAAGCCGGTGAAGTTTAAATTGAATAAAGGTAAACGGTTCTAATAGTCTCACTTCAGGGAATCCCATTGAAACTTTATGTAATGGATATGTAAACTTGTAACAGAAAAGAATTGTTTCATAGCAGTGTTTATCGATGTAAATGTTACGTATGACAAGCATAAACACATGCACATTTACAGTATCCATATCAGAATAAAAATATTTATATAAAGACAAATATAAATCTAAAACTTACATGTAGGTTTGCATTATTTATGAGAACCATTGCTTGCAAACGCGCTGTACTCTCTCTCTCTCTCTCTCTCTCTATATATATATATAATCATGTGAATTTCATTGATATAAAAAACATTATGAGCAAAAAAGCAAAGAATTAATCTTTGTACATTTGGACAAAATCTATATAAAGACCAAGGTAAGAGCATCAACAAAAATATTGATATAGTAACTGAAATCAATGGAATTATCTTTGAGCCAAAATTATATATATATATATATATATATATATATATTAAAAAAATAAAGGAATGGCTGAAGGCTATGATACGAGCCTCGGTCATCCCTCATGCTCCTATAATCTATATATCGAGTACCACACCCTACATTTGGGGGGAATCGAACTACAGACCAGCAGGAACTTACAACTAACAAGAAGATGCCCGACCAACTGGTCTTAACATTTTATAATCAATGATTCTTTAGAATTTTATAGTCTAGATAGGGTGTGTGTGTTATACACACACGCACGCACGCCCTATCTAGACTCTTAAAATTCTAAGAAATCATTAAGTATAAAATATTGAAGTTATTAGTAGGTTTTGTAGAAATCTACTAATAATCCCCAGGAATCTACTAATAATAGGCCAGGCCGTTGAAGTTTTCAGAAAAGGGAAAAAATATATCCCCAGGCCATGAGCTCGATTGATAACCCTTTATGTATCTCACCCTCCCTAAGATGATGGTGAAATCACAGCCTTTCAGGCTCAAAAGATGCCCATTTATGTCTTTATTTTTAACAGTTAAATTAAATCACTTTATCTAATTTCTCAAATTCTTAATTTATGATTTCATCCATTAAATTCTCTAATTTTTGGGCTTGAACTTTACTATATATTTTGAATTTTAGGTGTCTTTTTTCATTAAAGAATGTGATAGAGTTCTTTTTTTCTCATTTAAATGTATGCATATTTTTTATAAACATTTCTAAATTTTACGTCGATGTACATTTTATTACATAGATTGTATTTTTTTAATGATAGAACTATATTTTTCAAATAGTGAATGAAGAAATACCTTTATTGAGTTTCATCCAAATCATTGAAGTTTTGTTGAAAGTTGAATCATCTTTTCAACCAAATAAATAAAATTATTGAATTTAATTAAATTATTATCATAATTTTATTTTTTATGTTACATTAGTATCATTATTTAATACAAAAGGTAACCGGCCAAATTCATAAAATTTGATTAATCATTTTTTTAAATTTTGTAAATGATTTGGATTAATTATAATTTTTAAAAGTAATAGTCTAAAAAAATAAAAAAAATCAATTTTTTATGTACAATTGACACAAAGGTAGAGGTCGGAGACTAAATATTGCAACCCTGTGCATCAATGCGTCCAGAGATGTGACTGTTGTGGTGGGTGACCAGCCATGCTCCCAAGCCTGTGTAAATGAGAAAATGATAAGTACCACAAAATTACATCAACCATTAAAATATTGATTATTTAGAGAATCTTACTAGCCTCTGGTAGTGCTCTTGTGTGGGGGACTGAGTCTTCAATGTGAAGGGCGTCACTCTTAGCCCCTTCGGTCTGTTTGTTCTACTGATTCGTTATCCTCATCCTCTGATAATCCAAAATGGCCCAGACTCTGGTCAACTGAGCCCAAGACTCCTGCCCTGCCCAGATGTGCAGTTCCCCCTTCTTGCAGGTTTTGGTGAACATATTACCGAGTTGATGCCTACCATAAAATACAAAAATGTGGTGGATCAACTAGTGATGCTCCGACAGCTAGTGGAAGTACCTCTATAAATTAAAAAAGTGTGCAACGTTGATAAGTAGATTAGTATAATAAAATAATTTAAAACTAGCATTCTAATGCAATAAAAAAATATTCAACCTCAAACTCTCAGAGACACATATCTCGAGTCACAATCGACATCTATTTTCAGTAGAGATGCAATGTATTGTTTCTTCTCTGGTTGATCTCCATGATGCATGTCAGGGGTGGCCTGGGGGGGAATAAACCTAAAATAGAAATATTAGTCACAAGAAATATTAAGATGAATATTGAATTTTTTTTAGTAATAAAGATCCTCCGAGTCTCCTTCTGCCACAATATATACTCATCTAAAAGTGTATTCCCTCAAAGATTGGGAGTTGAGTGGCCCAACACATTAGAAGGAGCTGGTGCGGGTGTGGGAGCTGGTGCCTAAGTGGGAGTTTGTGCGAGAGGGGCTGCAGCGGGAAGGGTTGGTGGTAGTAAAGGAGTAGTTGGACTAATCTAGGTAGTGGTGGAATGAAGAAAAGAGGTTGTAGTATGGCGGCATTGTTAATCAATACAGAACTAGTAAATTGTCTGTCAGAGAGAGCCATTGGTTTTTGCATCCTCTTGCAAGTAATCCCTATAACGCCTTGAGGAAGATGTCGATGAAATGGATGAACACTATTACCACTTGATGACATCTGTAATATGAAGAAAGAAATTAATAAAATTATTACTAATAGCAAAAGTAAGCAGCAGAAGATTTGGCGGCCTTAAAGCTGTATCAAGATTGAATGGAGTGGCGGTAGAATGTACAAGAGAGGTTATAGTGGCAGTGGTGTTGCTAATCATTACAAAACTAGTGATGTGTCTATCAGAGAGATCCGTTAGCTTCTGCATACTCTTGTAAGTACACCTTATAGTGCTCTTAGAAGGATGTCACTGGGATGGCTAACAACCACCTGATGTCATCTGTAATAGAAAAAAAGATATTAATAAAACTTATACTAATAGTAAAAGCAAGCAAGAGAAGTTTAATAAAAGAAACACATGTAAAAACAGGAATGTGCAGAATCAAAATAGGAAACATGATGTAATTACATGTAAAAATAATGAAATTAAGCATGAGAGGTATCTTATAAGCATCAAACCTGAAAACTAGAATGTGCATAATCAAAACAAGAAACATGCATGAACTACATGTAAAAACATTAGAAATATAAGAAAAACATTAAGGGAAACTAATCAACTAAACATACATATCATTTATGGTATATTTAATTATACGAGTCAGTCGATGATGAACTTAAAATTTTTTATTCAATGTCATCATATTTGTCATCCACATTTAGAGAAACTTCCTCATAAGTCCCCCTATTACCCTCTAATTCAAACATTACTTCAATGGAATCAAGTTGAACATGAAAATCTAACATACGTTGATCTTGATGGAGGATTCAATGATTGTTTGCATATTAATAGTTTTTCTTGCTTTATTCTTAATAATGATGATTCAATCAAGTTTATCCATTGCTTTACCATGGTGTTGAAGATAATAAACTTAACTAGTTTGATGTGCTATAATTAATAGATCAAAATTTGTGTATCTTAGGTTTATTTTAGCTTCAGTAATATCATATAAGCTTAGTGTTCGTGTTTCTTAATTGAGAACTAGATCAAACCACTCACAGTTGAACACAGACACAATACTGCACTACACTTTCCACAACATAACCTAGATATTCCAACTGCACTACTTGTTCCACTACAAGGTTATACTTTGCTCAGAGAGTTTGATGAAAACTTTAAAGAGTTATAAGAAAGCCTTTGCATGGACAATTGTTGATATAAAAAGAATAGTCCTTCAATTTGTATGCATATAATTCATATGGAAAAGAACTGCAAACCCAGAGTTGATCCTTAAAGGAGATTGAATCATATTATGAAAGAAGTTGTTAAGAAAGAAATTCTAAAGTGGTTAGATGCTGGAATTATCTACCTTATTTTAGATATTGCATGAGTTAGTCCAATCCACTATTTTCCTGAGAAAGGAGGAATGACTCTGGCTTTGAATGAACATAATGAGTTAATACTAACAAGATAGTCACATGATGGAGAATATGTATTGATTATAAAAAATTAAATCTTGCCACTAAGAAAGATCATTTTTCACTACTCTTTATTGATCAAATGTTGGATAGACTAGCTAAGTATAAATACTTTTATTTTCTGGATGGATATGCTGGTTTTTACCAAATATAAATAGCTCATGAGGATCAAGAGAAAACAAAATTTACCAGTCCTTATAGTGCATTTTTTTTAAAAGAATGCCCTTTGGTTTATGTAATGCACCTGCTACATTTTAAAGATGCATGATGGCTATTTTTTGTGATTTAATTGAGAAAGGGATTGAAATTTTTGAAAGTGATTTTTCAGTGTTTGGAATTTCATTTGAATCATGTTTAGAACATCTATCAAAAGTTCTTAAGCGCTGTGAAGAAATAACAAAAGACATTTATCAAAATTTATTAAGCACTGTGAATAAACAAATTTAGTCCTTAACTGGGAAAAAAACTAATTTATCGTAGCATGAGAAATAGTTTTGAGACATCAAATTTCAAAAAATGGCATGGAAGTAGACCCTGCAAAAATTCAAGTAATTATTAATTTACCTCATGATGCACGTAGATTTAGTGTGTTAATTTTATAAATATTTTTAATATTACAAAATACATATAGTAGATATATTAATAAATATGCAACATAATCCCAACAAAAATATCTTTTATGAAAAAAGTTTATCTTTAAAACACTTTTTTAAAATGTCAAATCCCCTTTAAAATGTACGCAAGTATATGTATCGCTCAAGTAATAAAGTGCTCTAATGGAGTCCTAGAAATTGATCCCACAGAATTGATCCCACAGGGATCCTTTCGTGATAATTTTCATTATGGTACATACAAGTGACCAAATGAAAATATGTTGAAATTTTCATACCTATTTTACACTGATTTTAATGATATTGCACTTTAAGGAAGGGTATTTTTGATATTTTTTTGCAGGTATGATGAATTATGGTCATCGGAGCAAAAAGATGCAAAAATGGTGAAATTTGGGGCAAAAACGAGCAAGAAATGGGATTTTGCCCTAACACCTTTCAATAAGTCTTTTGATGCTTAATCTCTTTTACACTTCTTGAAAATTTTTGAATGAGATTGCACTTTAAAGAAAGGTTGTTTTTATTCTTATTTTGTAGGGCTATCTGTTAGGAACACAACGCAACTGAAATGGGGCGAAACGGAGCTAAAACGGAGCCAAACGGAGCAAAACGGTGGAGCTGCGCAGTCTGCTGGCCGACGGTGCCAAAACGGCGCCGACGGTGAGATTTACCCGAGAAGACCAAAAAATGATAGAAAAACTCACCGACAGCGCCCTCGAGCCGCCGACAGCGCCCGAGACGACTACGGATCGACTTTTGGCGGTTATGGGCCGAAATTCAACGTATTTGGACGCTTTTGAAAGGATTCTTGTGGCAACTCTTCATACTTCATCCCTACACTTTAAAAGAATGGATTTAGGTTAGAAAATGAGGGATTGGTGTGAGAGGAATGTTAAGGAAAGTATGGAGAAAGTTTAGGATTCTTAGAATAGGAGTAGAAATGTAGATTTCTCCCCTCTTGGAAAGATTCCTCTTGGAAAGATTGGAGAGGGGATTTTGAGAGAATTTGTAAGGAGATGTTCTAGCATTGCATGGATCGACGGGAGACTTTGTGGGAGAGATTTTCTTCTTTCTTTCAAGGGAAAAAGCTAAGTATTGTGTTCTTCATTATCTTATGGTTTTGTAAACACTTATCTAGTGTATTTGCTTTGGTTAAATGAAGTTTGCGTTGTGTTTTCTTCGTGCTTTGTGATAGGCTTCTCTTACTCTCTTTTCTTGTTTGGAAATAATGGCATGAAAAGATTATGTCATTGTTTTTATTTTACTTTTCTTTTATAATGAGTAGAATTCATGTTTAGGATTTTGTGATGCATGCTAGAAGCGGATTTAATTATCAATGTGATGGTTTTTTACTTGCACTTTATTTGCATTACAATAAAGGTCTGTTGCAGTTTTAAAGTTCGTTGTAATTGCATTAAGACCCAAGAGGGCTGTGTAATTCTCAAAAAAGTAGAACCACATTCAGATTCCATGGATGCATGGATGGTTAGGAGTT